>NC_058132.1:70752190-70787316 GCF_016433145.1 Gracilinanus agilis
AGAGCCAGAAGAACTCTATACACAGAGACTGACATTCTGTGGTAAAATCGAATGTAATGGACCTCTGAACCAGCAGCAATGCAATGACCCAGGACAATTCTGAGGGATTTATGGTAAAGATGCTGCCCACATTCAGAGGAGGGACTGCAGGAGAGGAAACATATAGGAAAAACAACTGCTTGAACGCATGGGTTGGGGTGGACATGATTGGGGATGTGGACTCGAAACTACCACACCAATGCAACTACCAACAATTTGGAAATTGGTCTTGATCAAGGACATATGACAAAACTAGTGGAAATGCGCATGTGTAGGGGGGGTGCGGGGGGGGGGTTGAAGGGGAAAGGAGGAGCATGAATCATGTAACCATGTTAAAAATGAATATTAATAAATGTTAAAAAAAAAGAATAGAACTAAAATTTAGAGAGATTAAGTGATTTTTGCAGATAAGAAAACTAGAGTTTAGAGAGATTAAGTGATTTGCCTATTGTCACATAGGTAATAAGTACCTAACACAAGATTTGAACCTACAACAACCTTTCCAACTCTAAAAATCAAAACAGAAATCTGAAAGTGAATAATAGAGGAACATAAAGAAAAAAAAGATTGAAATTATCAAAGATTTCAGTAGGAAGGGAACTGAAAGACAATCAGCTGATAAACCAACAGGGGAGATATTAATAACAGAAGAGGATACGGCATCCAACTCATCTGAGTGAGTCCAGGCATTTATGAATAAACATTTCAAGACAAAGGAAAATGAATCAACACTAAGGAGACAGAGGATTCTGTGAATTCCTGAGAGCACTGAACAGCAAGCAGGATGTTCTCAAATGGTCTAAATGAAAAATAAGAATCTTGAAAATAGAATTTATGACCTGCAAGGCAGAAATAATTATCAGAATTTAAAAAGCTTCAATCCACAGTGGCAAAACTCATTAAATCAACAAAAAAGAGACAAATGATTGAAAAAGTGAAAGCAGACAAGTGAAAGAGAATCTGGAAGAAGAAAAAAGCAATAATGTTAAAAGAAAACATGATTCTATATGGAGAGGAATTATGGGGAGGCTCATGTCCCCAAAATCATGCTAATGAGCAGACAGGAAACTTGATAAGATGCTGGCAGAGCTCATGTGGCTTTATTCAGGGGTGGGGCCGGAAGGGGGACATAGAGAGAGGGAGCACTATCTGGTGAGACCTCCTAGAAGCAGTGGACATTAGTGCTCAAATTTACTCAGGATTTATAGGGATCCAACACAATACTATCTCCTCTTTCCCACCATCTGAGTGTGACATAATGCGTTTGTATATTGTATTTCTTTATCTTGTCCTATTCTCCTTAAGTTCTCCCAACATTTCCAAGCCTATGGGAACATCCCTTAAGTTTGCAATTTCTCATTTGAGTCAGAATTTTAGATTTTTCAGGCTGCAACATTTCTAGGGCTCAGGCTGTAACACTTCTCAGGGTACAACATTTCTCAGGATTCAGTAATCTTTGCTCAGGACATGTAGTCAAGACTCTAACTTATAAGTTTTAAGATTTCTCTCATAGAAATTAGGACACCCAAACTTCTTCCCTCAGGGTAAAAAGAAGGGGGGACAGTCTCTTAGACACATATGAAGAGAATATATTAGAGGCCTCTATTAATATATATGTGAAGCTGCTTGGAGAGGGGGATTTCTCAACTCTTCATAAGGAGAGATTGATATCTCGCTAGCAAAGGGCACCTAACTTTCACTAATTTTCTATCGGCAGTTGCCAATCTATGATTAGTAATACTAATGAATGCATACTGGAGAATAATGCACAATTTCATCTCACACAATTCTATACAAGAAAAACATATCGATCTTGAAAACAGAATGTATAGACAGAACTTTAGGATTATAAGTCTCTCAGAAAGGCATAAAAAAGGCAAAAAATCAGAATATACACAATGTAAGAAATAATATAATAAAACTGCTAAAAACTTCTAAACCCAGAAATTAAAGTATCACTTAAAAGAATTCAGAGATTTTGACTTAAGAAAAAAACTCAGAGTTGGAAAGACCTTCGTGGACTGATGCAGAGTGAAATAAGCAGAACCAGGAAAACATTGTATATGGTTAACAGCTACTCTCAGCAATACAATCATCCAGGACAATTCTGAAGGATCTATGACAAAGAATGCTATCCACCCCCAGAAAGAGAAAGAACTGTTGGAGTCAGAATGCAGATGAAAGCATATGATTTTTCATTTGTTTATTTGAGTTTGTGTTTTGGAGTTCTGGTTTTATAAGATAAGACTTACGAAAATGAACAATATGGAAAAATGTTTGGAATTGGAAATTTACAAATCCATAGGGATGTTCAATAAAACTAAAAGCCGGTTCTTTGAAAAGCCTAATAAAACAGATAAATTTTTAGCTAATCTGATTGCAGAAAATAAAATCACAATACAGAAAATTATCAAGATGAAATAGCAACAAAACCAGAAGAAAAAAAATTAGAACATATATACTATTATATGCTAACAAAACTGAGAAAAGAAATAGAGAAATACTCTCAAAAATATAAAATGCTCAAACTATCAGAAGAATAGTTAGAGATCTTAAATAATAACTCAATCTTGGAAGAGGAAATCTAGCTATAAAGGAACTACCAAAGACAAAAGCTTCTGCTCCTAATTCTCAGGAAAATTCTATCAAACTTTTAAAGAAAAACTAATATTTATACTTTGCAAATTATTCTCAGAAATAAAGAGAGCACTCCTTTGAGACAAATATAGTTCTAATAACAAAACCAGGGAAAAACAGACAATAGAAAGAAAAGTATAGGCCAATATCCTTACTGGATATTTTGACTCTGAAATTTTAAATAAAATACTCTCAAATAGACTGTAGCAATTTATCCAAGAAATCATTCATTATGCTCAAGCAGGATTTATGCCAGGGATGCAAGAATGGTTCAACATCATGAAGACAGTTAACATAATTAATCATATTAAATAACCAAAACCAACATGTTCATCTCAAAAGATGCAGAAAAAGTCTTTGACAAAGTGCAACGTTCTTCTGTTCTAAATACCCAACAAAGTATAGGCACAGAAATACTTTTTAATAACATAAAAAGCATCTAATATCTAAAAACAAAATCAACCATCATGTGCAGTGGGGATACATGAGAACTTTTATCAAATAAATGAGAATAAAGCAAGGATACCCACTCTCCCCACTATTACTTGAAATAGTTCTGGAAATGCTAGCAACAGCAACAACAAAAAGAAATTAAAGACATTTAAGATAGGTAAAGAGGAAATAAGACCATCTCTGCTAATGAAATGATGGCATGCTCAGAAAATCCTAAGTAAATTTAGCAAAATTGTAGGCTAAAAAACAATCTCAAAATCAACAGTATTTCTCCATAATAAAATAACAAAACATAAGAAAAATAATGGAAAGGGAGGCCAGTTTTGAACCCAAAACCTCTGTCTCTAAGCCTGGCTCTCAATCCACTGAACTATCTAGTTGACACTAGGACATAAGGTTTTAAAAAATAATAATAGAAAAGGAAACCTATATTCCAAATAATTACGAAATGCATAAAATATCTGGGGTTGACCTACCATCACACACAAAAGATCTACATAGATTTAGTACTCCTTAAAGCAACAGAGAACAACTTATATACCTAGGAGAATATTCAGTAGAATAGTCACAACTAAGCTGGGCCAATATAAATGACAGAACTACAAAAGTTAATCTATACTTTTAATGCTATTCCAACCAAATTACCAAAGGTATACTTTATAAAATTTGATAAAAACAATAATAAAATTCATTTGTTAAACAAAAGAGTTAGAATATCAAGGGAAATAATGAAAAGAAGTATGCATGAAAAGGAAATGGTACTTCTAAGTCTCAAACTATATTATAAAGCTGCAATCATCAAAACTATTTGGTATTAGTTTTTAAAAATAGATAAATGAAAGCATTTGGATAAAAGATAATCAGAAATAATGAAAAACATAAATTACCTAAGAAAAAATTCCTTATTTGATAAAACTATAGTGAAAATTAGAATGATAGAAAGTAGGCTTTCAAGGAGGCAGTTGGGTGGCTCAGTGGATTGAGAGCCAGGCCTAGAGATTAGAGGTCCTAGATTCAAATCTAAGCTCAGACACTTCCTAGTTTGTGCGATCCTGGGCAAGTCACTTAACTCCCACTGCAATATTACAGTATTGATTCCAAGACAGAAGGTAAGGATTTGAAGGAAGAAAAAAAAGATAATAGGCTTTCACCAACACCTCATACCATATTCCATAATACATCCTAAATAGATACAACCTAAATACTATAAAAAATTGGAAGACATCATATACCTCTCATAGCTATAGATAGGAGATGTATTCTTAACTAAACAAGAGATAGATGCAATTATAAAAGTATTACAGATTAACTCTGATAGCATGAAACTGAAAAGCTTTTGCACAGGCAAAATAAACTAACCTAGAATAACAAGGGAAGTGGACACATGGGAAAAAATAGTTTTATTTTCTCTAGTCAAATTTCTCTATTAAGAGTTTGGTATCTAAGACATATATAAATATATATATAAATATAAAAATAGACATTCCCCCAAAAGATAAGTAGACAAAGGATATGAGTAGTGTTCAAAATAAGCATTACAAACTATTCATAACCACATGAGGGAACCCTCCAAATCACTAATAATAAGAGAAATGCAAATCAAAACACTCCTGGGGTTTTATCTCCCACCCTGCAAATTAGCAAAGATTACCCAAAAATGGGTAATCAATGTTAGAAGGATGATAGTGGGATGACAGGCACACTAATACACTGTTGTGGATATGTGAAATAGTATAATAATTTTGAAAAGTAATTTGTTATTATATAAATAAAGCAACTAAAATGTCCATAACCCTTTAAGCTACCGAATCCATTACTGGACAAATAAAGAAAGGACTAAACTAAATTGAGTGAAAGGGAAGAGAGAATAGGACAGTGAGGGACAGAGAACTGGATTTGAATGATGACCGACAATCTAGAGCAGTGATGGACAACCTTTTGAGCTTGGTGTATCAAAATTCGCCAAAAAAACAAGCATAACTCAGGTGGTGTGTTGCTTTGAGAAAAAAAACCATAATTTTGCAATATTTATAGTTTAACAAAAATGTATAATTGTAATATATAAATAACTATTTAATAAACCAAAATGGATAAATTAATATAGGTAGAATTGTCATCTATAGTGTACGGAGTGCCTACGCTATACTACAGCAAATGTTTCATCCTCAGCATGCAGCCCCAGACTTCTCTGTATGCAGCCGCATGTCATTGAAAATGGCTACACGTGTCAGTGCTGACATGTGTGTCATAGTTTTGACACCACCCAGTCTAAAGTTACTGAAAAGGGAAAGATAAGATGGAGGATAAAGGAGTGTAGTTTGTTAATAATACAGGAATGTGGAACTAAAGAGAAACTTTTACTTTCTATGTGATAGGAAAAAAAATATTTCACTTCCCTCACTTGTTTTTGAAATGCTTTAATCACTTCATGTAGCCACCAGCCATCCTCAACTTACTGGAGACCCTCCTTCCCTCAATGGATACTGAATAGTAACACTGAAATTGGTACTATGCCATTATCTTCGATCTTAACTTGCACAGTTATTCTGTAGCAAGACATTTAACTAATGTCTGCCTCAGCTTCTTCATTTGTAAAATGGAAACGATACTAGCACCTACCTTCAAGATTTGTTGTGAACATTAAATGAGATAATAATTATAAAGCACTTAGCAGAGATCTTGGCACATAGTAAACATATAAATGTTAGTTACTATTATCCTCCCAACCCCTCAGGTTCATAACCTAGTAGTCATCCTCTACTCTTCATTATCTCTTATTTTCCATATCTATTGCCAGAGCCTATTGATTTCACCTTTGCAACATCTCTATATGTCCCTTTTTCTTCCCTAATACTGCCACACTATGGTACAGGCCCTCATCTTTCTATGGCTCTGTCACAAATACTTCAGCCATTCAATAAATAAACAAAGAGGCAAAGCTCCAAGCTAATAGGTTTATTGAGAGAGACTAGTGTCTCTCAGTAAAGCTGGTTCATTATATTGTCCTCAAAATCTAAGACAAATGAATGAGGGATTTCCATCAGTTATATACCATAATACTTCCTCTTTTCTGGAAAGGCACCCCCTCAGCCAGTCCTAGATGGTAAAAAGGAACTGCTTTTCATGGTAAGTCTTCCATCTTCTAGAGGACTGGCATTGCTGCACATACCCAAGGAAACTTCCTCATAAGATCTTCCAAAGTACAGGTGTTCTCTGCATGCCAGGAAGAAGTACAAACCTTCAGCTGGAAGTCATAGCCTTTTGACCTGTTACTTGGAGAATGCTCTATGAGTCACTCCCTTCAGCTTAGGCTGCACAGACTGGGCGGGGCCACACCTTATTGCAGAATGTTGGCTTATAGTGAATTAGAGAAAAGGGGAAGTTAAAGAGAAAAACAGCTAAATATATTACATTCAATTTGCTATATAACCTATATATAATATGGCATAATTATTCATCGAAATCCCAGATTAATGGAAAGATCAGGGATTCTCATTCTCTACAGCTGGACTACACCTGGACTACTATAATAGCCTATATTGGTGAGTCTGCCTGCCTCAAGTCTCTTCCTCACTTCAATCCATCTTCCATTTATCCACTATTGCTTGACGTTCTAAGCCTTTCATAACCTAGTCTTTCTAGACTTCTTATACCTTACTTTCTGTCATGTACTCTTTAATCCAGTGACAATAGACTGGAGAAAGTGATCATGGGACATACACACATGAAGTTGGCTCTTGTTTCCTGGGTGTTTCTGTGGGTTTGGGGTTATATGGCCATGCTACTCTAGGAACCAGACAAAGTGCTTACTGAAAAAGGGAATTGAGTAAGGGTGATCTCTGCCACAGCTTCAGCCCAAGGAACCCATCACTGATTACTCAGTTGAGGT
Organism: Gracilinanus agilis; assembly: GCF_016433145.1. NCBI lineage: Eukaryota > Metazoa > Chordata > Mammalia > Didelphimorphia > Didelphidae > Gracilinanus > Gracilinanus agilis. The sequence goes on from NC_058132.1 coordinate 70,759,209, forward strand.
CACTCTATTATCTCTGGTGAGGGGTACTTATTGGGCTAGCACCTGTATATGTTATGTGCCAGACTGAATGCTGTGCGCCCTTTCTATGCCCCAACACACACCTTATTCCAGACAGGGGAGGGAGAAAAACAGGGGAGTGGCCTAAGCACTCTGCTCAGGGGAGGAAGTAAGCGCTTCCATTGGGCTACTGGGCAGAGGGGTAGGGAGGTACAGTGGAGAGGGGGGAGGAGAGCAGCTCCACCCAAGTCCCTCTGCCTTTCTAATAACTAACTCTGGCAGGCAATAGCATGCATGCCCACAGAGGTCTCTGCATGCCATCATTGGCACACATGCCATAGGTTTGCCACCACGACTCTAAAATCTTCATAAACACTCTCAGTATACATGTTAGTAGTCAAGGGTCTCTGCTCTGCCCAAAATTAATTTGTATTAAAACATCAATTCAATGTTGTGACAAATAGTTGATTTAAATACAAAAGATACCAATAAAATATATTTTTTAAAATAGTTAATTTGAGGGAGTATTTTGTGAATCTTGTCCCAAGAAACATCATTATAGGTTACAGTTCTGTGATGATCTTCTAGTAACAACTAATATTTATATAGCCTTTTAAGGTCTACAAAGCAAAATTATTTCATTTCTACTTAACAATGACCTTTTATGGTCCTGATGAATAGACCTGAAAACCTGCATATCCATGCTATTGAGCTGGTAAAGAAGTTTTACCTTTATATTCACTTAATCTTTCTAAACAGGCTTTGAAGTCTAGGGAGGAATCATGGAGAAAGGAAAGTGCTACATATATGTCATTTATTACCACTATTACTATTACTACCACTATTACACTACACTTAGGTAGGCTGAACCTTGGATAGCATAGCCCAGTGCTAGGCCCACTTCTGAAGCGTTTTCAGTTTGGGAGGACATCTTGGGCTCTGTTGGTATAGCTTTTGAGAACCCAGATTTGCCCACATACAAAAATTGGGCATCAAGGTAGAACTTCAGAGAAGACAAAATTTAACACAGATAAATGGCTACACTTGGGTTAAAAAAAAAACAATCACACAAATAACATGGTGAGGGAGCTATAGCCAGACAACAGTTTATTTGGTAAAAATGACCCTGGACTCTGAGAGTAGCTCCATATGAATCAATAGTATGACATACTAGTGCAGACAGCTAATGAAACTTAAACTATACTAATAGAAACATAGTACTAAGGGCAAAGACAGTTATGGTTCTCTTGTATTCTACCTCTGGAACATAATATTCACATTTTAGAGAAGATATTGCACAACTGCATCATGGCCATATGAGAGTGAACAGGCTGGGGAAAGGTTGGAATCATGCCATTCAAGAATAGATTAAGTGAAATAGGACTTTTTAGATCAGAAGAAATACACTAGCTGTCTTGGAATATCTAGGAAACTGCACAAAGCAAAAGGATTACATTTATTTTACTGAGCCCCACAAAGCAGCACAAGGAACAGATGATGGAAGACAAAAAGCATATTTTGTCACAATATAAGGAAAAACTTCCTAAAAAACAGAGTTGTCCAGAGTGAAATAGGCTGTTTCAGGATCATTTAACAGATGAACAACTGAGGTCAAGACAGGTAAGTAACTTTTCCACGGTCCCATTGCTAGTAAATGTCAGAAGAGGGACTTGAAACTAGATCCTCCTGATTCCAAGACCAACACTGTACACTCTCTACCATACTACTAGTGAGTTTCCTGTCCCTGGAGATCTCCAAGGAAAAGCTAATTGTGTGAAAATGGAATTATTGTCCCTTTGTTTTTTTGTAACTAAGACAGGAACTTGAAGATACTTTAGCAATGATTGCCAGGAAGCTCACACCTTCAGAGATAGGAAATTGATCCCACAGGCACTGCCCCTCTATACAGCATCAGACAAATTAAGGAATTATGATTGGTTTCTGAGGTGTGATATAGGATGTGAGAGAGCTAATGAGTGGAGAAAGACACATATAAGCGGACCCAGGGACTACTCAGTCTCTTTTACTTTGGTGACATGCTTGGGTTGGTGATATGCTGACTGAAGGGACACTCAGTCTCGGATATGGATTCCTACATTGGGGACGCAGTCTAAAGGGAGACCCTTACTATGGGGACTCTTGCTGAAGAGATTCCTATGCTCTTCTAACTGGAGATTAAGCTTTTTGTCAGGGGGTGAGCTGGATTTCATTGGATCAGCACTTAGGGTAGAGGCTAGACAACTCCTTACCTCTTTCCTACATTTTCCCCTCATTACTAATTCTATTTTGATTAAACTAAATTGTTAAAGCTACTAACAGCCTCATAATTTTAATTGTAACTATTACAATTGGTGCCCACATCCTTTTTAACTCTTACAGTTGTCTACTTATGATGGGTGTTAAAGAGGATGTCTGCTTTAAAATGAGCTGGACTATATTCCCTGCAAGATCCCTTCCAACTCTGACATTCTGTAATTCTAATGAAATGCCTAAAGGCAAAAGAATGATACATAGTAAGTCAATAATGACTTCTGTGCGAAATGACTTAAAGAACATTGAGGATCTTTGTGCCTGGGAGAGAAATTGGAACAAGAATGTAGTAGGGGACTTCTACTGGTGGAGCCAAGATGGAGGACAGCAGCTTGCCATATCACCACAAAACGAATACAAGAGTGAAAGAGACAGAGGGAAACAACCTTCAAAAAAAGAGAAAAAAAACAAAAGATAGGCAGAGACCATTTGGGGAGCTAAGATGAGAGGGGAACAGAGCTAGCAGGGGTCAAAGCAGTGAGTGAAGAGCAAGCCAAGAGCAAACCACACCCTCACCGCCCCACACATCTGCTCTTACAGGTTCCAAACTTAAGTCTAAGCTAAGTCAGATCCTGAGATCCTGCCAGGCAAAAAGAGGTTCAAGCCAACTAACACCTGTTGTGAAAATTACTTAGTTATTAGTTTAGTATTAGTATTAGACTTAACAGGAAGGGCTGGAGAATTCCACAATGGAATGGGGAAGCAGGAAGTGTGCTCTGGCTCACTGAGAAGGACTCCATGTTGGTTGAGACAAGTTGCAACTGACCCTAGGAGACCTCAGATTTCCAGAGATCCTGAAGGAAGACTGACAACTACTTGTGGGAGATTTTGGTAGAGACTATTAATCCCAACCTGAGTTGCAAGTTAACTTGGGCTGGGTTAGCTCCCAGAATCTACCCACCTGAAGGAGTGCAGCTAGTGGTTCTGGAGGAGTTGGCTCCTGGCATCCTGTAACATCTCTGGACTTTGCTATGAGGATTCCCACTTCTGTCCTGCTATCCTCTGGGCCCTGCCTGGTTAAGGTCTCAGTTTAGTGTAGATAAGTCCCTCCCCTGACCCTGTGGTTTGCCTTTAGTCTGAAAGTGTAGTAACCCCTATTCCTATCCTTTACCATAGTTTCCTTAATTAAAAATTGTTATAACTTTTGCCTTTTGCCTGCTGGTTCCATTGGCCCTTGCCTAGGTGGGGCAGAGTGGCAGTTAGGACCTAACTGCCATTTCTGTTACTGACATCCCCTTAGCAGTTAAAACCCAGTCTCCCCACCTTGTTTGGTCCCTCCATCTGTCATTCCTGTCTCCCTCACACCCTTCTGGACCCACATTTAATATTCAGGTCTATTTCTCTGGTTATTCCCCATAAGACACCCCTTGAAATTCCAAACCTGTGAAGAAATGGGAGTCCCAGCTCAAGGCAATCTGGACTGAAGGGAACCAATCCACATGACCCAGAGGGAAGCCAGAAATCCCAGTCTGGGCTTGGAGTGAGGACACAGTTCTCAGGAGGAGTCTCCCCGGACCTTTTTGCTTAAAACTAAGGGTGGAACTCCAAGACAGGGCAATCAAGGGTGTGCCTGACTGAATCACAAACACCTTGAAACCAAAAAAACTGTGAGCCTAAGCCTGGGGCTAGAATCTGATCAGTAACCTGACCTTATCAAGTTCAGACTGATCATCAAAAGCTTACACCCAAACCTGAGGAAAGTCTTTAAGTGATAAGCATCTCATGGGTCAATTGAATCAGCAGGGGGAGGGTACTCTCAGAGCTCTCAGTCCTCAGACCATCTGGTAAACTAGTAACAACCCAGAAAATAAGCTGAAAATAACACCAAGGAAGGACTGAAGTTTAAGAGAGTACCCCAACTTCCCAGAAAACAGAGCCTACCTATAATTAGATAGGAAAAATGAGCAAACAATAAAAAAGCACCTTACTCTATAGGCGTTTTAATGGAAACAGAGAAACACACCCAACAAAGGAAACACACCCAAAGTCCAAAAGAAAAATATGGATTGGACACAGATTCTGGAAGAGCTCAAAAAAGACTTCAAAAACCAGGTAGAGGAAAAGTGGGGAAGAGACATGAAAGTGATGCAAGAAGAAATTAAAGTGATACAAGAAGAAATGGGCCAACTGAAAAAGAAGAACCAAAAACTGACAGGAAAACCAGGACTTAAAAAATCAGAATTGACCATCTAGAAACCAATGATTTCATGAGAAATCAAGAAACAATGAAGCAGAATCAAAGGAGTGAAAAAAAAACAGAGGAAAACATGAAATATCTTAATGAAAAAACAACAGACCTAGAAAATAGATCTAGGAGAGACAATCTGAGAATTATTAGATTACCTGAAAGCCATGGTGAAGAAAAAACTTTGGCTATCATATTACAAGAAATTATCAAAGATAACTGCCCAGAGATCCTTGAATAAGAAAATAAAATTGAAATTGAAAGAATTCACAGATCGCTTCCAGAAAGAGATCCTCAATTGACAACTTCCAAGAATGTAATAGCCAAATTCAAGAGCCACCAAGCCAAGGAAAAAGTACTTCAAGCTGCCAGAAAGAAAGTATTCAAGTACCATGGAGCTACAATCAGGATCACTCAGGACCTAGTGGTTTCTACTTTAAAGGATTGGAAGGCATGGAATATGATATTGAGAAAGGCAAAAGATTTGGGTTTACAACCCAGAGTCGCCTATCCAGCAAAACTGAGTATATTCTTTCAAGGGAAAAAATGGTCATTCAATAAGATAGAAGATTTCCAAGAATTCCTGAGGAATAAGCCATACCTAAAAATAATAATAATAATAAATCTGAAGGCCAAATACGAGACACAAGAGAAGCCCAGAAAGGTAAATAAGAAAGAGAAAATGTAAGGGCCTCATTAAGGTAAAAATGTCTATATGTCTACGTGGAAAAAATTACTCTCAGTGATAGAGAAGATAGAAGGAATTTACTCAGAAAGAGGGTGGAAAAGTAAGCTGATTATAACATGATGTATATGATGATATGATATATATGTAAATGTGATACTATGGAATGATATGTATGTTTGATATTATATATATGCATATGAATGATGTGAAAAATCAGTCAAGGGATGAAAGAGAGGGTTGCACAGAGAGAAAAGAGAAGTGAAAGAAAGAATGGGGTAAATTATATAACATAAAGAGGCAAGAAAAATCAATACAGAGAGGGGAGGATAAGGGTGGTGATGGAAAATGCTTAAACTTTACTCTCTTTGTAACTGGCTCAGAGAGGGAAAAATGAGTATACTCAGTGGGACATAGAATTCTATCTTACCCTACAGAGAAGTAGAAAGGGAACAAGACAAGGGAAGCTGTGCGGTTAATTGAAGGGAGGGGGAACTGGGGGGTGACAAAAAACAAAATACTGGTGAGGAGGAAGAGAGAGAAAGGGAATAGAGCAGGATCCAAAGGGGATAATATGATGAAGGGCACTACACAGTTAGTAATCATAACACTTAATGTGAATGGGATGAATTCACCCATTACATAGCATCCCATTCACATGGAAGGGGATAGCAGAGTGGATTAAAAACTGCAATCCTACTATATGTTGTTTACAAAAACACATTTGAGGCAAGGTGACACAAACATATTCAAGATAAAAGGCTGGAGCAGAATATATTATGCACCTTCTAAAGTAAAAAAAAAAGCAGGAGTAGCAATCATGATACCAGACAAAGCCAAAGTAGAAATTTATCTGATTAAAAGAGATAAGGAAGGAAATTACATTTTGCTAAAAGGTACTATAAACAATGATGGAATATCATTACTAAACATTTATGCACCAAATGGTATAGCATTTAGATTTCTAAAGGAAAAACTGAAGGAGCTCAAGGAGGAAAAAGATAGTAAGTCCATACTAGTGGGGCGTCTTAACCATCCTCCTTCAGAACGAGATAAATCGAACCAAAAAATAAATAGAAAGAAGTAAGGGAAATAAATGAAATGCTAGAAAAATAAGAGTTAATAGATGTCTGGAGAAAACTGAACAGGGATGAAAAGGAATATACCACCTTCTCAGCAGTACATGGTATAGATCGACCATGTACTAGGGCATAGAAATATTGCAAACAAATGCAGAAAAGCAGAAATAATAAATGCCACTTTTTCAGATAATAATGCAATAAAAATTATAATTAACAAGGGTCCATGGAAAAGCAAATTGATGCAGAGTGAAAGGAGCAGAACTAGGAGAACCTTATACACAGAGATGGATACACTGTGGCACAATTGAATATAATGGACTACTAGCAGCAATGCGATGATCCAAGACATTTCTGAGAGACTTATGAGAAAGAACGCTATCCACATCCAGAGAAAGAACTGTGGGAGTAGAAACAGAGAAGAAAAACAACTGCTTAATCACATGGGTTGACGGAGATATGATTGGAGATGTAGACTAAATGATCACCCCAGTGCAAATGTCAATAATATGGAAATAGGTCTTGATCAATGACTGTTGTAGGCAAATATAAGGCAGGGCATAAAGATAAGGTAGATATATAAATATGTAGATAGTAGCCAGGCTTATCAGTCAAGGCTGGAGTGTTCCAATCATGAAATAGTAAGAAGGAAGGAAGTCTTTCCTGAGTGACTCTGGTATGGCTGAGGCAGTTAAATGCTTGTTTTAACTGTCTCTAGTGAAGAAACCAGGAAAGTGGATTTGTCTCCTACAAGAAACATCTATCCTGTGGAAGTTCAGGTTTGAGCAGTGAATTTGGCTTTGGATGGTGGACATCCAGACTGGTTCAGCTCCCTGTCTTCATCTATTTGTAGATTATTTTGCTGTGGACCTGTAGTCCTGGAAAACCTTAGATCATCGCTGGAGTTGAGGAGGACCCAGTTATGAGACCTCCATTTCCCCTTGTTGCCAGCCAAGCTGGACCTGACAGCCTGTGTTAGTACAGAGTAGATTTGACCCACCTTTCCAGTCCCTGGAATTTGTCCATAGACTCTTAGTTTAGTATGACCTATCTCTTCATCTCTTACCCTCAAACTCATTATTAAACTGTGTTTTATAACTTCCTTTTGTTCCTTCTCCACAACCCAGAGGGCCCACTATAGCTTAATAGGAATCCCTGGCTGAGATAAGAATGACAGTTAGGTTTAACTGCCATTCCTAACCCTGACACCATTCACTCCCAGTTGTGTCCTGTGTTTGTGGGAATGGGTGTGATTCCCCATTTGTATTTGTGTCAGGCAGTTGTCCCTCTTCATCCCTTCATTCCTCCTTCATCCCCTTCTCCCTTCTACTAACTCCAGTATTTATTATTTACCTATTACATTGACACATATAAAACCCAGTGGAAATGTGCATTGGCTATGGGAAGGGGGTAGGAGGAGCAGAAGGAAAGAACATGAATCATGTAACCATGGAAAAAATTTCTTAATTAGTCAATTAAATAAAATTTTAAAAATAAATAAAAAGCATGTCATCAATGTAGCAATCCAGGTATAAATTAATTGTGATATTATTCTAAGAGTGCTCAAAAATGACTTCTGTATTGCTTATGAATGATTTCTATAACCTTGAGTTGAATTAAACCTCAACCTTGCCAAATTCCTAGCCCTTCCCTAAGGTTACACTCTGAAGACTGGTCAGTTATCTCAGGCTCCTTATTTTACCAAAAAACAAGTAATTAGTATCAAGACCTTAGGCCATATGGATTCCGGATCTAGATGTTTCCTCTATCTATTGCTTTAGGGTCCAACAGTCTGTATCTCGCGATGTTTACCTCACATCAGACCACTTGGCTCCCTCATCACCCCCCCCCCGTGTATGATTGTAACCCTAATAAAAGTAGCTATATGACAATTGAAGCAGAAGCTCTTAACCATCAGAGCTCCTAACCAAGAAGCTCTTGACCACCAGAGCTTACTCGCTGTCTGTCTACCTTATGCCAAAACTTTCTGTGTCTGTGTGTCTTTATTCTCGCCTTATGTTCTCGCCTTATGTTCCCCTTTCTGAGTGTCCAACCCACTAGGAATCTTTGTGGAGTCGGTGGACGGCTTCAATCAACATGGTTTAAAAAAAAAAAAGAGTAGCATTCTATTCACCAAATCACATTCCCTTCTTTATGGGTAAACATGGGCAAGAACTTTAAAGGTATGGAAGAATTACAATTTATACTTGTGGGGGAAATATCAAAATACCAAAGTACTAAATTAAAAGGACCTTAATCATCTAAATAACCAACCATGATTCCAGAGAACACCTGATGAAACAAGCTACCCATCTCCTGAGAGAAAGAAGGTGGACTTAGAGTGCAGACGAAGTTCAAAAGAGAAAATGCATGGTCTCTGTACTCCCAATAGTGGACAGGACTATTGTGCAACCTGGAGAGGGGGTGGTGCATGTCAAAACATACAAGGCATTCACTCCTAGTGACATGGAAGTTTTGAAAAGGCATTTTCCCAAGTTCTACGAAAAACCTTACAAGAGCCTAAAAGAATTAAAACGGGTGTTTACTCTTTTCAACCCTAGTTTCGATTATGTTGAATTTCTTTTGGGAGAATTTTACTCTCCCTCAGAAAAGGAAAAATTCCTCAATGAAACTAGGACGAATCCCAATTTAGAGTCATGGCAACAGGTGCATCAGGACCTGGATTTCACTCAACACACTAACATGAGATACTTGTTAAGATGCAGGGCTTATCTTATCAAAGCAATGAGATCATTTGCAAAAAGACCACATGCCTGGCAGAAATTTGAAAAACTGAGGCAAGGGGAAGAAGAACACCTGAGCAGTTTTTTAGATAGAGTTATTGAAGCTGCAGAAACAATTTTAGGACTTAGAGACACACATGCCCAGGATACAATTGATCATATAAGGAGACAATTTGTAAAGGGAACCTCAATCCCTATACAAAATTATTTCAGGCAAAGTTGTCCACAGTGGGAATCACTACCACTGGAGGATGTTAGGCAATATGCGGCGTATATACATGATTCAAAACAGAAAGAAGTAAGACTGGCTAGGCAATCTGATAATGATAAAGATGAGATCATAGCAGATTTAAAGCGCCAATTAAAACAGACTAGACGTGAGAAGGAAATTGAGGAGGTAAAGAATTTTGTTCTCCAAACTAGTAGAAATCAATTTAGACAACCTGCCAACAGCACCCCAAAATCAAAATCATCATCCCGTTATTTATGTGGAAGGATCGGGCACGTCATTCGTGTTTGTAGATTTAAGCAACAAATAGATTTTTCAAAAACCAATAATTAAAGAGATAATAAAAAGACATTTTATAATTCAAAATGGGCTAAGAATAATGAATCTAAAAGACATGATGTAAATAAACATGAGGGTGCTTGCTGCAATCATACATGTAAAAAGTACAAACACCTTCATTAGATGACATGGAGAGATATGTACAAATGGGAACAAAACCAAAAAAATCATTATGAATCGAGATTCCTGATTTAAAACCTATCAATCAATGTAATTTGGATGTGGCAGAGTCTAATAGAAGTAAGGAAAGCAAAATGAGAAATCTGGGCAAAATAGAGCAAGTGTCTAAAGTAAACTACACAGAGGATATACATAGGTCTGTGGTAGATAATGAGCAATGGGAAGAGATAATGCAAATGCGCAGAGAAATCTTTGGCATTAATGAGGATGATTATATAAGGGATCAGCTTTCTCATTCCATATCACACACATTGGGTGGGAAGGATGAAGGTCAATCAGGCCATTGCAACAACTCATATCAGGAGATTTTGCAAACTGGTTTAGAATCATCAAGAACTCAAATTCCTCTCTTTATTCCAAGTATAAAGCAAAGGGGCAACTTGGATAAAGAACATTATGGTGAGGATTTACAAAGTTTCCAGAAAGGAACACTTTCAGTAACCTCGGGGGAATTAGATGAAACAATTCTTTCCCAGTCAATTGCTTTATACACAATGTCACAGTTAGAGGTTAAAGCAAAAAAGTCTAGGTGTTGGCAAGAACTTGATTTTAAAGAAACGACCCACTGAATGGCTAGATGATAGCAGCTGTGTAGGAAATACAAAATCCACCTTTCTCAACCCCTTAGCTACAGAATTTCATCCTAAACTTTGGGGAAGAGATAGGGAACAGTTGTTTTCTTCTGCAATCAGTGTGGCTAAGCATAACATCAATGAAACTATTGCTGTGATTGATAACAAAAATCATCTGATGTGTAAATTAGAGGAATTCCAGGTGAACTGGAAAGACCTCCAGGAACTGATGCAGAGTGAAAGGAGCAGAGCCAGAAGATAACTGTACACAGAGACTGATAATACTATGGTAAAATAGAATGTAATGGACTTCTGTACCAGCAGCAATGCAATGACACAGGACAGCTCTGAGGGATTTATGGTAAAGAATGCTACCCACATTCAGAGGAAGGACTGCAGGAGAGGAAACATAAAAGAAAAACAACTGCTTGAATGCATGGGTTGAGGCGGACATGATTGGGGATGTAGACTCGAAACTACCACACCAATGCAACTAACAACAATTTGGAAATAGGTCTTGATCAATGACACATGTTAAAACCAGTGGAAATGTGCATCAGCCATGGGTGGGGGGAGAGCGGGGGGGGGGGGTGAAGGGGAAAGTAGGAACATGAATCATGTAACCATGTTAAAAACGAATATTAATAAATGTTTAAAAAAATCATCTGTTTTGTCAGTCACAAAAACAGTAGGGCAAAATAGGGAACATCAGTCAGCTTTTGAATCAGTAGTTGTACCTGAAGTGTTGAAGGGAACACAATCTATCATACATTCCCGGATACTACTGAAGGGAAGATTGCTGATTTGAAGCTTGATAGTTCTATAAATAGCAGAGTGGAAGGTAAATCAAATCAAACCTCCATTTCTGAAGCCCTTAATGAAAGCCAACATGGAATTTGCAATAATGACAATGACTTAAAAGCTCTCAATGAGAGAATGCTCTTTAAGCCTGCTTTCTGTAATCCTGATTCTAAACTGAACTTGCCTAATGGTGCTATAGGAAGTTTGGGTTTAGAGACAAAAGACCATATGCAACACAGAATCAATGATAAGTGTACACAAAATAATGAGGATTCTTTACTACCCTTAGTGCCAGTGAAGTCCAATGACAGTGGAGAATTCTTAGTTACTCTAGAAATGGGGGGGGGTACACTATGTTCCGTACTACGAGAACCACCTGAAGGATGTCAATCTCAAGGCAGTTTAAGAGTAAGAGGAGCTTCTGGGGTAACACAACAAGTCCCAAAGCTAAAGGTTAAAATGTTAAAATTTGGGCCTCTAACTCTTGAACACACCTTCCTATTGATGCCATCATGTCCTTCAAACCTCGTGGGAAGAGATCTTCTATGCAAATTGGCTGCAACCATCCAATGTCAACCGGATGGACAAATTTATTTACACATACCCAAGAGATCTCTGAAACACCATCCCATTTTATTTTTAGACACATGCAGTGAGGAACCATCATACCAATCACCTGATAACATCTATGAGGTTCCAGATGATATTCCAGATTATGTGAGGGCTAAAAATTCAAATGAGGTGGGCAGGATATTGTCAGCGGAACCAGTAAAGATAGAGGTGAAAGAAGGCTTACCTCCAAGAATTCCTCAGTTCAGACTTAGTCAATAAGTGATAGAAGGAGTGAAACCCATCATAGAGAGTTTATTAAAGCAGGACATATTAAAATATGGATTTTCACAATAACAATACACCAATCATGCCAATAAAGAAAGCAAAATTATCTCCTGATGGGAAGACTCAATGGCGTTTAGTATAAGATCTCAGAGCAATAAATGACCATGTGCAAAAGACCTATGCCGTGGTACCAAGTCCATCACAAATCATTGCAGCCATTCCACCTGAAGCTGCTTGGTTTACTGTTCTGGACCTGAGCTCTGCGTACTTCTCTGTTCCCCTGCACAGAGACAGCCAGAAGCTGTTCGCTTTCTCATGGGAGGGTAAATCTGTCTTTTGGACTCGTTTGCCCCAAGGATTTTCAGATTCAGCTTCAGTCTTCTGCCAAATTCTGCAGAGAGAACTTGAGTCGATAACATTCCTTGACAGCAAAATGGTACATTATGTTGATGACATCCTGCTAATGTCACCATCTGCTGAAGTCTGTTACACTGATAGCGTACACTTAATCAAAGAGCTAGGCAAAAGAGGCCATAAAATTTCCAAATCGAAACTTCAATTCGTGAAGGAAAAAGTAAATTATTTAGGATTCATCCTAGAGAAAGGCTCCAGAAGAATTTCCCAAAAGAGAACACAAGATATACAAAATTTGAGTTTGCCAAAGACCAAGAAGCAACTCAGGGCAATCATAGGAATAACGAGCTTCTGTAGAAACTGGATTCCAGGTTATGCTCACATCGCAAGACCTCTGATAGAGCTAACCAAGAAGGAAGTTCCAGAACCGTTAAAGCTGACTAAAGAACATATCCATGCATTAGAGAAATTGAAATCACTTACTCTATCAGCTCCAGCCCTAGGTATCCCTGATCATGACAAACCATTCCTACTTTATGTGCATGAAGATAAAGGGATAGCCTCCAGTGTTCTCACACAAACATTCAGGAATAGACTTAGACCAGTAGCTTTCTACAGCTCTAAGTTAGAATCAGTGATTTGTGGTATGCCTAGTTGTTTAAAAGCCATATCTGCTGTAGCCATCATGATTAGAAAGTCTTCATCTTTGGTATTAGGGAGTGAACTGAAAGTATTTTCCCAACACCAAGTGGAATCTACTTTGAGAAACACCAACTTGCAGGCATTCACTTCTCAAAGATTATCAAGATACCAAGCAATCCTGTTGGCTAGTGAAAATATAACTTTTCACTGGTGCAGAAACTTAAATCCTGCTACTCTGATTCCAGATTTACCTCTGGAAGGAGAAAGTCTACACATCTGTGAAGATGCACTTAACATCGTGCATAAAACAAGACCTGATTTAGATGATAAGCCAATGAAAGACCCCGATATTACCTTATTCACAGATGGATCGTCATATATAGTAGACAATCAGAGATATACCAGAGCAGCCGTAGTGAAAGCCTCTGAGACCCTTTGGTACTCATCATTACCATCTACCATGAGTGCTCAAGGGGCAGAATTAGTCGGTTTGATACACACTCTCAAAATTGCAGAAAATCACAAAGCTAACATTTTTACCAATTCTTGTTATGCTTTTTTGACCGTGCATCATTCTGCTGGAATCTGGAAAAATTGAGGTTTCATTACATCCAATGGCAAACAAATAGCATATGGCAATTTAATTAATCAGTTGTTGGATGCTATCCAATTACCAGCCTAAGTGTCAGTCATCCATTGCAAAGCTCATACAAAAATCCAAGGACCAGTGGAATTAGGGAACAAACGTGCTGATATCACAGCCAAATACGCAGCCAAGTATAGACCTCTTACAATTCTGAACTTATCTTTGGTGGAGGAAGAAGATCTCAAAAACGCATACTCCCCAAAGGAAGTGAAGGATTGGAAGAAACATCATGGTGCATACCTAGTTAACGGAGTTTGGTTGGGAGCAAATGGAAAACCTATGTTACCTAAATCCCTATATTACACCTTTTGCAATGCACTACACCAGAAAGGGCATTATGGAAGTCTGGGCATGGCAGATTCTATAAATAGGTATTGGAATGCAAGGGGCATATATGAAGTTGCTATGAGAATTTCACAGAGGTGCAAAATTTGTATGCATTACAACCAGACAATCACAAAAGTTCACAGTCTGGGAGGAAAACCTTTAGCTTACACACCATTTGAATGCTTACAAATTGATTACATCACAATGCCAAGGAGTAAAGGTTATAGATATGCTTTAGTAATAGTGGATAGATTAACTAAATGGCCAGAAGCTTTTCCAGCAAAGCGTAACACCTCAGCTTTTGTTGTGAAAATCTTACTGAGAGAATTAATACCTAGATTCTCTATACCATTACATATTGCATCAGATTCTGGGTCCCATTTTGCGAATAAGATTCTAGATACAGTTTATGAAACATTAGGAATTAAGAGACATCTTCACTCACTATTTAGACCTCAGTCCAGCGGACAGATTGAACAGGTGAATAAATCTCTGAAAAATCCTGTAGCAAAATTATGTGCAGAATCTCACATGAAATGGCCTAATGCATTGCCATTAGTACTATTCCACCTGAGAAGCCAACCCAATAGCATCACACATATTTCACCATTTGAAATGCTGTACGGACATCCACCATTCCATTGCAAAGCACCTCAAAGCATTCACGAATTATCACACCTACGTATGGAATGCAAACTATACAAATATATCAAATTGCTCAAGCAACGATTAAATCAACTCCACAAATTAGGCTTGATACATCAGAGTACCTTTTGATTTTGATCTACACAACTTCCAACCCGGAGATTATGTTTACACCAGAAACTTCGCTAGGAAGTCTGTGTTAGAACCCAAGTGGCTTGGACCTTTCCAAATAATTTTAACAACTCCAAGTGCAATCAAAATTGAAGGGAAGGATCCTTGGTTCCATGTCACTCATGTCAAGCCAGCAAAAGGCATGTCCCAACAACAACCACAAGACCCAGAAATTATACAACACAAAGCTCGATTAGCACCAACTGATCAATTAAGCAAGTCCTCAGAAAATCCAAAATCTATACATAAGACCATTGAGACAGAGCAGCATTCAGAACAATAATCAGAGCATGAATCAGAATCAGAGGTAGACCAAGAGCCAGTAAATAATCAGATTTTACACCCAAATGATTATCCCAATTCCAATCACTTAGAAGAATCATCTGTAAATAATTATGACAATGGAAAAGAATCAATGAAATTGATTTGCAATCAATACCAGATCTAGAGACTGATGACAATGAATGAATGAAAGCACAAAGACTTAATCACGAACTCTTTTTTGTTACCTATAATCATCTTTATTAAAATCACAAAAGAAAAGAAGAAGAGAAAATAATCATATTGGATAGATATTTAAAAATTTGTTCCTGAACCAAGTCAGAAGTTGACAAGCGCTAGTGCATCAAACAATGCAAGTGCAAGTTGACAAGCACTAGTGCATCAAACACAAGTGAGGCGTTGCTGACTTCGCAGATCTTCACTAGGACAGCAAACCTGAGAACTACAAAGACATCTGTGACCAAATACATCAGTCGTAAGAAGGACATCCACACTGTGAAGAGGAACATCAGATCAGTGTTGGACACATGTATTTGGAAAGAGATAACTTACATCCAACAGAATTCTCACTGCACACAACACTAGATTCCATCCAAGCAGTATATGCTCATTGCAAAAGAATTCCGGTGGAGTATATAACACATCATTACACAGCTAAGTCATTAGTCAACACATAAAACATTTCCTGACTTCACATTTACATGTGAAATACAAAACTTACACTTAAGAGAGAAGGGTATATCTGCCTTAGTACAGAATTTCTCTTACTCTGGTTCAGACACCTTCTACTCAAATCACCTGACATGTCATGTAAATATGTAATTTTGCTTACTAACCATTATCAATAAGTTTTACTAACACACAGGGACAGTTTGGTTAGTTTAGTAAGTTAGTACAGGGACAGATTTTCCTAAATTTTCTTTGTAAATATTGTACATAGCAAAAGTCTATGGTTTAACCAATAGACTTACAAAAAATATAGTCTTACTTATAATTACTAACATTTATAATATAGGCATAAGTGTACTAACCTCTTCATACACTAACTTTTGCAAGTGAACTAGAATTTAGAAGCTTATTTGCAAAAATATTTGCAAAACTTTTTCTTAGTTAATTTTTTCTGATTAGTTCATAAAATTAGATAGATGCATAGATAGGATTCATTACTTTGTTCTAGTTAGTAAATGTTAGCCTTAAGAATGTTTGTGAATGTTTAAATGTAATTTGTTTTCCTTTCTGTTCAAAATTTTTTTGCAAAACTGAAACCCCCATTCCTTTCCTATGCTTTTACCTTAACCCGTCTTAGTTTAGCTTAGTTTAGTTTTAGCATAGTTTAGGAGATAAAAACCTTTTCTTAGTTTGCAAACTTAGTTAGGGATAAGAGCTTAGTTAGAATTTAGCTTAGTATAAGAGTAGTAATCCCTTAGACTTTAGTAACTATTAAATGGTGCTAGTTGCACATTTTGAAAAGAAAAGGGGCATTTGTAGTACAGAGAGAGGGGGACATAGCAGTTTTGCAGGGTTTGGCTGAGTTCTAATGTCAGTTAAGAGTTTAGAATCTTGGAAGAAAGTTTCAGTTGGACCTGGGAACTCGTGGAGAGGACCAGGGCCAGCTGAGCTGATTTTCTCCTGCTTGAGATTGAAAAACCTAGCCTAGCTTTGGAGTGTTTTTTGAGATTTGTTAATTTAGATAAACCCTTTGAATCTCCATACTCTACCTCATTTTCCCTACCTTCCTTTCCCTTACCTAAATGTCTGTGAGGAGTGAATAAGGAGACTGAATCAGAGAGTAGTTTCAAATCTGTGAGAGTTTAGCTGTACTCTTACAGCATTTTATCTATAGAGGTTTGGTAGCCATCATCATAATCCCTTTTGATTTCAAAATCACCTTGAGAGCTGAGTTAAGGCAGGACCTTGCTCAAACACCATCTCTGCTTCCCTTCTCCCACCTGAGGTCCTTTAATTCCTTTTACCTGACAATTTAACCTGAGAAGACAGTAAACCCCTTTTGTGTTTAAAACAGACTTGTTAGTTACTTTGTCAGTTAATTAGTAAGAAAAGGGAAGAAGAGGAATAGAATCAACATACTCTGGGCTTAAAGGGTAGCCGGGGTATCCATCTTGAAGGAAGGTGTAACTGCAAAACAAGTCCTTTCCTGTGAAATTAACTAAAGCCTGTAGTTAATTTCAATCAGTCTATTTCCCTTCAGTTTGTCTTTAGTCTAAGTTCTAGTCTATAAACCCTGCTGCTCTTTGCCTATTTAGATTAATTTATCCTCTCCCTGGAAATTTTTGTTACCTCAGTGTTATACTCCCTGACTTCAGCCTCATATTATATTCTGCATCTCTCTATTACATCCTACCTGCAACCCATATTACCTACCTAGCAAGTCCCTGACAACATCCCTTCCAAATCCCTATAATACAACATCTTTCCCAATTTCACCTATAACAACTCAGAGTACAGACGAAGTTCAAAAGAGAAACTTTTGGCTATGGGTATGAAGGAGAAGATGAAAGAGAAATAAGGAAAGCTTTCACAGAGAAGGCATTTGAACTATACATTGGATTTGAATGCTAGATCTCAAAGACAATCTCTACTGTACCTCCATCTTGACAGATAAGGAAATGAGATCCAAGGAGGTTGAGTGACCTGCCCAAGGTCTCATGAATAGGCTCAAGAGGGTTGGATAGAATTTCAGCAGATAAAGCTGGAGAAGAAGAGTATTGAAGAGAGTGGGAACAGTAGGATTACATAGGACATGTTAATAATATAAGATTAAGTTGGAGCTTCTCCTTACTTGGCCATCTCCTAGCTTCTTTCAAGATGGATCTCAAATCACACCTTATGCAGGACAGTCTTCTCTCACAGATGACCTTCCATCTATATTGTATATGTTGTTTGTCCTTTGTTTTTCTAAGAGGACCAGTGATATCATGGGTGATATCTTAACTTGCTCTTGAATTAGATTTTAATGAGGCATAGTTACACAAAGTTATCAGCTTCATTCTCTCTTCCAGAGTCATCAAAGTCCAGTGGCAAGACGAAAGTCAGGATGACTAGTGATGACAAGAGAGGCAGTGGAGAGGCAGTGGATGACCCTGGCATCTTTCATGTCTGACCAAACTCTAAGTGGTTCACAATGCCTGCTTTTGCCACCTTAATGGCCATTGGAACAAATTGTTCTCACCCACCCATTGTACTGGAGGAATTCTTCACATGCTTGGAGTAGATACAACTCACCAAAGGGTTTGAAGTCTGTTGATTTCCTTCAACATTTTTTAGCCCTTATGATAAAATGGGCTTAGCAAGCTGTGCATGTACTTCTTGGAGCCACAAGTGAGAACTGGGTGAAAGGTAGACACCAAAAGTGGATAAGCACTGAAAAGGGCTTGTGAAGCCCTCACACCAGAGGTGCTAATCCTTCTGAAATACCCTATACACCCCATACCATATATATCATATGTATTTAATTATTTGTATGTTATCTTCACTGGGATATGAACTCCTTGACATTTTCTTAGTATCATCCCCAGATTTTGGCATGGTATCTGGCACACAGCAAATTCTTAATGCCTATTGACTGACTAGCTAAAATAGATTGTGGATGACCTTGGATCAGAGAAAATAAATTAATTTGCTTCAATATCATCTCTAATTAGCTCTGGAATATCTGCATAATGGAGAACTAGCTTCCCACTAACAGGAGAAATAAAAACCTATATGTCAACATTCCCTATACATGATTAGTATGTCATATTCCTTCTAGATAAGAAATAGAAAGATATATATAAGATTACCTCATTTGCCTCGATCTGCCTAAGACCCCATAGTCATCTCTTTCCAATCAGGAAAAAATTATATATTGAACTATTATCATTTTGAATTTTTAGATTTTTCAGGAATCTTGGAGAATTAGAGAAGTAGACAGAAGACAGAATCCAAATATTCAAAAAAAGTGAGGTCATTTAGATTCCACAGAAAGATGAAATGAATGTCAATTTATGGCAAAATCCTGAACCATATTACTAAAGAGATGGGCTCTGAGTACTGGAAAAGTATAATCACTACAAATCCATGTAAATTAATCAAAACTAAATCATACCAGACTAATCTAATTTCATTTTCTGACACTGTTATAAGGTGGTTGAGTCAGGAAAATATGTAGACATGCCTTTATTTCAGCAAGGCATATGACAAAGTCTCAACATCTTTGTGAATAAAATAAGCAATGTAGGTTGGGTCATGGTATGATTAGTAATCTTATGGTGAAAAATCTGGGGTTAACTTACATATTTTATCTGGGTTCAGAGGAAGGGTGAGTAGGAGACAAGACTGGGCAATAGGTTGGGACCTTACAAGCTAGGGAAATACAGTTCAAGAATGGTTTTGGCAGCAGACAGGAGTGACAGTTGGATCCTAACTGCCACACTGATCCACCTAGCCAGGGAGTCTATGGAACAAACGAGTGACTGGGTAATACAGGGACAAAAGGATTTATAAACACAGGTTTAATAATGATTAAGGGTTAGGGATAATGGGGAGAGGCCACACTAAATCTAACCACTATAGACCACACAAGGGCTGAGAGAATAGGTTAATGTCTACACTGCTCTAAACAGACTATTAAAGACTAGAAGGAAAATGGATCTCCCACAGAGTCCTGTCCACTTCTGCTCCTCTTGATGGTACAGGAAAACAGGTCCACAGGAAGGTAAATCCAGGAATGTTAAATCAAGGAGCTTGTCTCAGACTGGGATGTCCACCACCCAGTTAGATCTTCTTGTTCACTTGATCTTTCCTGGCAGGTCTTCCTTCTCTGTGATAAATCCTTGGGCTCTTCACTGGGGCAGGTAAGGTAATCACACCCTCTCCCTATCTCAGCTTGAACAGAGTCCTCAAGGGCAAAACCAGTTTCCTACCCTTCATTCCATTTAGAATGTCCATGGCTGACAGCCAAGACTTTACCCTTAATCTGCCTGCTAAGTCAGCTTTCTTACTCAAAGTCTATTTCCTATTACAGTAAGATTTGAAATCGGATTCAACCACATTCAAAAAATGTTCACTAATGAATCAACGTCAGTCTGAAGACCCATTCCACTGTATAATGGTATGTTGCAAAGCTCTTGACTTGGTACTTTTTTGTTCAATATTATCAGTGATCTGGATGAAGAGAAAAATACTTATCACATCTGCAGAAGCTAGGAAATCAAGATTCAAAAAGCCTCATTATGCAGAAACTATGGGTCAAATCCCACAAGTCAGTCAGTGAACTAGCATTTATTAAGCAACTGCTATGTGCCAGGCATTGGTGATACAAGGAAAGGCAAAAGCAGTCCCTCTTCTCCTGGAGTTCATGTTTCATTAGGGACACACACCATGTAAATAAAAATGCACAAACAAGAAATAGGATAAATTAGAGATAGTTTCTCAGAGAAGGAACTAAGATTAAAGACTAAGGAAGGCTTCTTGCAGAAGATAGGTCTTTAACTGGGAAGCTGGAAATAAGGAAGAAGTTCTATTACTACCTGGTATACCCTTAGGGCATCTTTCTCCTTGTGAATCTAGACTCTAGTAAACCACTGGAAAAATAGGAACCACAGGAAGTAATTTAGAAGAGGGGGAAGCCCTTATGTCATCCCTGAGCTATCTATTTTACCAAATATTCTACCAAATGCACATTTGCCTGGGATATGCCTCTAAATTTTCCGTCTTTCTCCATTCTGTTTGCTAACCTCATCTTGGATATCACAAACAGCTTTGTCTCTGCCATTTTTCCAAGTCTACATTATCTTACTTGCCCCATTGGAATGATCTGACTATCTAAATACCATTATTTTCACTGAATGTTTACTTGGTGAGGCTTCCTGACTGACTCTTAGGTTAACTTCCTAGAGGAATTGGAGGTAAAACAAAGATGAAAATTAACCAGGAATATTTAATATAGTTCCAGGTCTCCCACACTCAGAGCCAAGGGCTGGGAAAATAGATTTTATTGTATTTTTAGACTCCTACCTTCTGACTTAGAATCAATACTACCAAGTATAGGTTCCAGGCAGACAAGTGGTAAGGACTAGGCAACTGGGGCTAAGTAACTTGCCCAGGGTCACTGGGTTAGGAAGTGTCTGTGGCCAGTAAGGAAAATGATTTAAAAGAAATTAAGATACCCAGGAGCCCTGCCAAACTATTGCCATCAGAGATCATAAAAACATAGGATTTAGGGCTGTAATGCTTCTTATACTTCCGTATAACTCCCTCATTTTACAAACTAGGAACTTTAAGCCTTGAGAAGGGGAGGCTGGGTCCAAGGTCACACAGGTAGCAAAGAAAAAAAGAGAGATTCGATTCCAGATCTGAATCCACAGGAAAAAAAGCTTCCTTATTACAAAGAATTTTTTTAAGTGTTGCTTCTACTCTCATTTTGCTACAAATACTCACCTTCTTGCACAACCTGACTTCAATCCCCCCACCCACCTAAAATGGATTAAGTTTTTGCACTTAATTATGCAGTATCAAATTTACATTTCTTTTCCCCCTAAAAATGCATGCTTATTTTCTTTTCTATTTTCTATAAATTCCAAGTAAGAATTACTAAAAGTAGACCTCATAGAGAAAAGATATTCTACTTTACCTCAAACAACTTTTGACACTGCTGACCATGACCTCTAGACAGTCCTCTTACATTTCCTTAATCAAGTTCTATTGTACTTACTAGAGTTCTTCTAAACCTCATGTATCCTCTCAAGCATGCCATGGTTCCTATTCTCTTGAGCCTCTCAGCTGAGAACCTGGCCTCATATTTCATTAAAAAAAAAAAAAAGGTCATTCCCCAAGAATATCAACTAATATCATTCAGATATCTGTTGAAAGTTATCCAACATCTTCAGATAATCTGATAAGGACAGTTTAGTTGACAAGAAAGTAATGGGACACGGGAGATCTTTCTGTTAGCTCATAGCTGCTTCTGCATCTCTCTCAATGAGTGTAGGATTTTTATTTTTATAAAGTATACCAAACCCAATTCACACACAAACACAAAGGACTTCACAGTTGCACAGAAATACAGATTATGTCATATCAAACAAAGCACAATAAAGTTATAGTTTTACAGAGAATTTTCTCATGAAGATAATGCTGGATGAGAAAAAAGTCCCAAGCTGAGTCTCATACCTTATTGGGAGGAAAGTACCTGCTAGATGAATCTTGTCTAACTTTTGTCCAGTTTTGATCTTGACTGTCTGAGAACAGTTTTGAGCTTAATTTCCTGCATTTCTCTATCTTAAAGATAACCTCTTAACTTCTTGATGGCTGGTTTGCTAGGAACTTAAAGCTTTCCAATAAGGCTATAATGTTTTTCAATAAGAAAAAGTGTGAATCATAAAAGGGGTCAAAAGAGGAGTCTCAGATTTTTATCTATTTGAGGCTGTTTCTCTTTTTGGCCTCCCACAGATATCTGTCTCCCAAGAAGACATGGTTCTTCTCCTTGTCAAGGCAAAGACATATCTCTACATGCATATTTGAACCAATTCAATTTCTTTTCCCCCAGATTTTTTTCCTCTCCCATATGTACTCTCACTTCAATCCCTCCTTAACAAACGCATTACTTACCAGCTACCTATTAATGTGCCCACAATTCTTCCATTTAAAAAAAAAATCTCGACTTGATCCAGTCATCCTTACTAGATATCCTATATCTCTCTTCCCTTTTGTGGCTAAACTCCTCAAGAAAGCTGTCTAAAATCAATGCCTCTACTTCTCTCTTTAAACTAGTCTGGCTTCTAACCTCATCATTCAACTGAAAACTTCACTCCAGCTGCCAATGATCTATTAACTGTAAAATGCAGTAACCTTTTTTTAACCTCTCCATAGCCTTTGCTGCTATCTTCTCCTTGATACTTAATCTTTCAATGAGACAGTCAAGATGGCAGAGAAGATACATAGACCTGACAGATCTCTACAAAATTACCCTCTAAACATCTTTGATACAATGTGTCAAAATGAATTCTGGAGCAGTAAAGCCCATAAAAGGAGAAGGTGAAATAATTTTTCAGGCCAAGAAAACTTCGAATCTGGTCTGCAGGAGGGGTTTGTGACACTGGGGAGGGAATGGAGCACACACAAGTGTGCCAAGGCCACAAGCCAGCACAGGCCCTGGGGTTGGCTTAATCAATGGCAAAGGCTTTGGGAGTTCTCAGTCACAGTAAAGAGATTGGACAACTGGTCAGAAGGAGATTTCTGGAGTCCCCTTGCTAGTTCTGGATTTAGGACTCTGTTGTATTGCCCATAAACTAATCTAGGTTGTAGTCCAGGTAGCAAATCCCAGTACAAGGAGGAACACTAACACATACAAGTACTTGTGCCAAAGGGAAGCAGGAGACCCAGGTCTAAGTTCCAGGGTAAAAAAAAAGAGTACTTTATTCTCAGATGAGAATATGGGCTGAGAGAATATTAAACAAAGAACCTGATACTTGGGACAGTGCCCTTTTCACCACAAGAAGTGAGCCTATAATAGTTTTTTAAATTAAAAGACAAGAAAAAGGCTGGAAAATGAATTAACAAAAAAAGAAACGCAACACAGAAAGTTATTTTGATGACAGGGCAGATCAAAACACAAACTCAGAAGAAGACAACAAAGTCAATACTGCAGTATTCAAAAAAGCGTCCAAGAAAAATATGAATTGGTCTCAAGCCCAAAAAGAATTCTTGGAGGAACTCAAAATGGATTTAAAAAATCAAATAAGAGGTAGAAGAAAATCAGAAGTGAAACAAGAATGCCCATTATCACCTCTATTATTTTTCTGTTGGTTTTAAATATGATTATTTTTAGGAAAGGCCCTTCTATTCCTATACTTTCTGGTGTTTTCAGTAGGAATGGGTATTGTCACTTAACCCCCATTGCCTAAAAAAAAAATGTAAAAAAAATTAAAGGAGAAATTAATAAAATTGAAAGTGAAAGCACTATTGAATTAATAAATAAGACTAGAAGCTGGTACTTTGAGACCTCCCCTCTAAGGAAAAGGAAATTAAGGCAATCATTAAAAACTATTTTACCTAATTATATGGCAATCTAGGTAATATGGATGAATATTTAAAAAAATACGAATCGCCTAGATTAACAGATGAAGAAATAGAATACTTAAATAATCCCTTATTAGAAAAAGAAATTAAACAAGCCATCAAAGAACTCCCTAAGAAAAAATTTCCAGGACAAGATGGATTCACAAGAGAATTCTATCAAACATTCAAAGAAAAACTAATCCCAATCCTATACAAACTATTTGAAATAATAAGCAAAGAAGGAGTTCTACCAAATTCCTTTTATGACACAAATACGGTAAAAAAGCTAGGCAGATAAAAAATAGAGAGAAAACTACAGGCCAATCTCTTTAATAAACTTTGATGCAAAAATCTTAAATAGAATACTAGTAAAAAAACTTCAGCAAGTGATCCCAAGGGTTATTCATTATGATCATTTATATCAGGAATGCAAGGATGGCTCAATATTAGCAAAACCATTCATATAACTGACCATATCAACAAGCAAATCAACAAAAATCACATGACTATCTCAATAGATGCATAAAAAGTCTTTGTCAAAATACAATACCCATTCCTACTGAAAACACCAGAAAGTATAGGAATATAAGGGCCTTTCCTAAAAATAATCATATTTAAAACCAACAGCAAGCATCATCTGTAATGGGGATAAATTAGAAGCCTTCCCAATAAAATCAGAAGTGAAACAAGAATGCCCATTATCACCTCTATTATTTAACACTGTACTAGAAACACTAGCAGTAGCAATTAGAGAAGAAAAAGAAATTGAAGGTATTAAAATAGGTAATGAGGAGACCAAGCTATCACTCTTTGCAGATGATATGATGGTCTACTTAAAGAATCCTAGAGAATCAACTAAAAGCTAGTGGAAATAATCAAGAACTTTAGCAGAGTTGCAGGATACAAAATAAGCCCACACAAATCATCAGCATTTCTTTATATTTCCAACACATCTCAGCAGCAAAAGTTAGAAAGAGAAATTCCATTTAAAATCACCCTAGACATATAAAATACTTAGGAATCTATCTGCCAAGACAAACACAGGAATTATATGAACACAACTACAAAACACTGTCCACACAATTAAAACTGGATCTAGACAACTGGAAAAACATTGATTGCTCATGGGTAGGACAAGCTAATGTAATAAAAATGACAATCCTACCCAAATTGATTTGCTTATTTAGTGCCATACCTATCAAACTACCAAGAAACTTTTTTACTGAATTAGAAAAAAACTATAACAAAGTTCATTTGGAAGAACAAAAAATCAAGAATATCAAGGGAAATAATGGAAAAAAATGTGAAGGAAGATGGTCTAGCAGTACCAGATCTTAAACTGTACTATAAAGCAGTGGTTGTCAGTACAATTTGATACTGATTAAGAGACAGAAGAGAGGATCAGTGGAATAGACTCGGGGTAAATAACCTCAGCAAGTCAGTGTATGATAAATCCAAAGAGCCCAGCTTTGGGGACAAAAATCCACTATTTAACAAAAACTGCTGGGTAAATTGGAAAACAGTATTGGGAGAGATTAGGTTTAAATCAACATCTCACACCTGTGAATATCATTTTCTGATAAGAAAATGGAGAACAAGTTGAGTGACAACCAATAGTTTAGAATTTGGAACCTTACCCAGATGCCATGAGCCAGGGGCAAAAGACAGCTGCTGCCAACACTATAAAAAGGCATGAGCCGGGAAGCTGGGTAGCTCAGTGGAGTGAGAGTCAGGCCTAGAGACAGGATGTCCTAGGTTCAAACCCAGCCTCAGCCACTTCCCAGCTGTGTGACCCTGGGCAAGTCACTTGACCCCCATTGCCCACCCTTACCACTCTTCCACCTATGAGACAATACACCGAGGAGGAGGATGGAGGCAGAAGGCTCTGGAATATGGGGCGGGGGCTGAAGGGCCCCTTGGGGGCACATCCTGGGGCTCTGCCCAGACTGGCTGGTCGGGAGGTGGACCCAGATATGGCTTGAGAGACATACATTGCCGACCCCTGCTATGGATGATAACTTTAGTTGGACGATCAATTGACAATCAGGTTGTGTCAGTTGGCTGGAGAGGTTCCTCTCCCTCTCCGGCCCTGGTCAGGCTGGGCACCTTGGCCCTGCCCAGGTTGAGCAAGGTTTGATAATGTTCTTCTTGATAATCAGGTAATTGGTATATGTCTCATAGCTCTATCCAGTAGTTGATAATGTGGTAATCAATGAAGCAGGATACAGATAACTTGATCAACAGGCGTTTATGGCTCTCACGGCCAAAAAGGTTGCCAACCATTGATCTATAGTCTAGCATAGATTCCCAACACCTCCTTCCTCAACCTTGATCCTTTCCCTGAGTTTATTATAATTAAATTCTTGAACTTCATTTAGGTGAAGGCTGGTTTTATCCTAAAGATCAGTTTAATATTCTTGCATCTAAGGGGAAGGAGAATACTTTAGCTAAATCGCAGTCAACCGCATTATCCATTTGTCATCAACATTTATCCAATCAACCCTAACATCTATCTATCAACTTAACCCCAGGAGAAGCAGCCAGAGAAACTATGTAATTCAATTCAGAGCTTCTCAATGGATTACTTATATTTAGTTCTGGGCATTGGGAACTAGTGCTAGGATGAGCTACAAAAGTTGTAGGACCTGGTGTTCACTGTCTCAACCTTGTGTTCACTTAGGCTTCCCATCCCTACTCAGCTTAGGTCCTTAAACCATCTGAGGACGTTGGACCATCTCTCTAGCAGGCCCAATTCAGAAGCACCATACCATCCATAACACGCCCTACACCAAGATAAACTCAGAATGGGTGAATGACTTGAATATAAAAAAAGAAACTATAAGTAAAATAGTTGAACACAGAATAGTTTACCTGTCAGATCTATGGGAAAGGAAAGATTTTAAGACCAAGAAAGAGTTAGAAAATATTACAAAATGTAAAATAAATCATTTTGATTACATTAAATTAAAAAGGTTTTATACACTTCCGGGTTAAGATGGCGGCAGAGTAAGAAGCAGCTCTTAACCTCTCCTGACCGAAACACACAAAACTCCTCAAGGGGACATAAAAACAAGTCCAGACAAACGGAGGAACCCCACAACAGGGCACAGCGTGGAAGGTACGTGGAATCGAGACATTTCCAGGCTATAAAGGGCTCTCACTTAATCGCGGGCTGAGCAACCTCCCCACCCCCACCCCCGCCACACTCATCTATAGCTCCGAACCCAGCTAAAAAGAAATAGAGCAAGTTTGGGGCACCCATCGAGTCAGCAGCAGCTCCGGGACCTGTTCCTGAGAGCAGCAAGACTTAGGACCCCATTAAGTCAAAAAACGCACGCGAAATCTGAGCGCGGGAGCAGAGAGTGGACGCTGGGCGCAGGCGTGGGTGGAGGCAGACACAGCCAGGAACTAAAGCTCTGAAAACCTAAGTGGGGAACCAGTGCAGACGGGTATACGACTGTGGAAGCAGCGCCCTGAGACGTGTAAAGGAACCTCCTGCAGAGGATCAAGCAAGGGGGTCCACCAGGGGGCTTGACCTTGGAAAAAACCAGAACTCAGACCTCAGGAACCAATACACCACGAACAGACACTGAGCGCGAGGATAAATCTGAGAAGCTGCTGGGCTAATGATGGCTACTCAGTCACAGGAAGTTCAGAAGAGAAAGAATAATAATAACAAGAAAAAGAAGTCTTTAACACTCGACAGCTTTTACACAGAGAAAATCCAGACAACCGAGCAAACAGAGGAGGAGAACAAACAAGCATCCAGACCCTCCTCAAATAAGGAAAACTCCTCACAAGCTATGGAAGAGTTCAAAACTGAGATTTTGAGGAAAATGGAAGAGATCTGGCAAGAAAATAACAGTTTAAAAGGTAGAATCTTGCAACTGGAAAGTGAGGCTCAGAAACCAAATGAACTGATAAGCAAATTGAACACCAGAAATGACCAGATTGAAAAGGAATACCAGAAGATTATGGCCGAAAACCAGAAGATTAGGGCCGAAAATCAATCCCTAAAGGCTAGAA
>NC_058132.1:70807244-70808901 GCF_016433145.1 Gracilinanus agilis
TGTTGAAAATAATTTATTATGAAGATTTTGGTACATGCTAAATTTTAAATTGTAGGTGATCTCACTTGGTAAAGAGAGATAAGAGACAAGGTTGTTAAGTCATAAAAACCTAAATCAAGTCAGGCAGCCTTAGGGTAAATTGCTCATAAACCCTTCCTTGCAAACAGGAAGGAAAAGAAAGAAATACTTTTAATTTTTGATTACTTTGATACTTAGGAACTGATATAGCAACACAGTACATAAGTATGATTTTAAAGAGTTTAAAGATGAGTGTATTTTAATTGTATACTTCAGAGTTTTAAAGAGATTGAACATCTCAATGGAAAAGGCATGGATATCTTGTAAAACAGGTTCCTTTTTTAGCAGTACAGTTGTTATAGGGGTGCAAATGGTGAACCCCTGGGTTCAGGAAGGAGGCCCTGAGCATGAGAGGACTCCAAGTTTAGCTTAGAAGTATCTTTTTCAAAGAGTGTGGACATGATTCCTTGCACTCAGGCATTTAGTGAGGGGGGGGAGGGTCTGTCTGAGATCCTCTGGGCTTAGGCTATCAAGGTGTGGCCAGAGGTGTATCTGTTTAAATTGATCAAAAATATTTTTTTTAGGTTTAAAGTTATCATAAATGGTTTTTCATCTAAGTGTATTAAAATTAACTAACTTCATTATTACATTTCACTTCCTGGTCTTGAAAATAGATAAGCACCCTACTTGTCAAAAGGCTTGCTTTAAGGTTTATAGTGCTTAAAAGGTTTCAAATCTTATAATTGAAAATAGACCCTGTAATACTGCATATGAAATAATATGCAAGAAGAGGCTCATTCTTTACTAGCAATAATAGCTAGGGTCACTAGGCAGAGAGGCATGCCGGAATTCTCAGCCAAGAGTTTATATAGAAATGTTTGGGGAAGGGGGTTGGTACATACATAATTATCAAGGTAGTGTCAGGGACAGGTGGTGAGGAAGCATCTGGAGAGAGGGGCAGCTGGGTGGCTCAGTGGATTGAGAGTCAGGCCTAGAGACTGGAGGTCCTAGGTTCAAGTCTGGCCTCGGACACTTCCAGCTGTGTGACCTTGGGCAAGTCACTTGACCCCTATCGCCCACCCTTACCACTCCTGGGCCAAGGATGGTCCCTACCCTGGATGAAAAAAGGAGGAGGGTTGGGCGTGGGGCTAGCAACCCCACCCTGTAAAAAACTACATCTGCTAAAGAAACTGCAACCTAAAGTAGGGGCAGCTGGGATAGCTCAGTGGATTGAGAGCCAGGCCTAGAGACGAAAGGTCCTAGGTTCAAATCCGGGCTCAGACACTTCCCAGCTGGGTGACCCTGAGCAACACATTGCCTACTGGTTGTGGCCCTATGCTCCTAGAATGGAGTCCCAGGATAAAAAAAAAAATACTACATGCTTTATGATATTCCTTGAAGTATGACTTTTATGTAAATTGTTGCTAAAACATGTGCTTTAAGTGTTGTTTGAATGTAATCAAAAGCTCATTGTAGGGGCAGCTGGGTAGCTCAGTGGATTGAAAGCCAGGCCTAGAGACAGGAGGTCCTAGGTTCAAACCCGGCCTCAGCCACTTCCCAGCTGTGTGACCCTGGGCAAGTAACTTGACCCCCATTGCCCACCCTTACCACTCTTCCACCTATGAGACAATACACCGAA
>NC_058132.1:70808981-70845729 GCF_016433145.1 Gracilinanus agilis
GGATTGAGAGCCAGGCCTAGAGACGAAAGGTCCTAGGTTCAAATCCGGGCTCAGACACTTCCCAGCTGGGTGACCCTGAGCGACCCATTGCCTACTGGTTGTGGCCCTATGCTCCTAGAATGGAGTCCCAGGATAAAAAAAATATATATATATAATAAAAATTTAATGAATTAAATGGAATCCCATTTGCCCTCTCCCATACCCAGTGAGTGAGTGATCATAGGATTTGGAGCTAGAAGTTGCTTTAAAGATCATTTGCTCCAACTGCTTCATTTTACAGAGGAGAAAACTGAGCTCTAGTCACACAGGTAGTAGGTAGCAGCCTCTAACCAAGTCTCCTGACGTAAAGTCCAGAGATTTCTGTCTATCATGTGTCTCCTGGTGGGAAGGACTCAAATGAAAGATTGTGTCTCAGTGTGACACTCTTGCCTCCACCTCAATCCCATATTGTTAAAATTTCTGTTATAAAAATATACAGAATAGGGGGCAGCTAGGTGACTCAGTGGGTTGAGAGCCAGACCTAGAGACAGGAAATCCTAGGTTCAAATCTGGCCTCAGACACTTCCCAGCTGTGTGACCCTGGGCAAGTCCTTAACCCCCACTGCCTAGCCCTTATCACTCTTCTGCTTTGGAACCAATACACAGTAGTGATTCTAAGCTGGAAGGTAAGAGTTAAAAAAAAAAATGTACAGAATAAAAGTAACCTTTTATCTAGAAGATATAAGAAGATAAGAAAGGAGATAAAAGAAGATACTGAATGTAAGAGGAGCACACTGTAAAAGAATCATGGCAGTGATCAAAACATGGGACCTAAAAATCATCTCTAGAAAGGATGTTAACAAATTGTTCCCAAGCAATCTTCTCCCCATCCTGATCCCCTTATCTCCCGGGCAAGATTTCCATATAACTGCCTGGTGATCCCATGTTGCTTGTAGCTTGACCAATGCAGTCCAATGTAGTGAGACAGAAATTGGACACTAAAAATACTCATGTATTTATCCTTTCAATTACAGTAGCATCTAGAATTTATATCATGCTTTAAAGGCTTTTAACATAATTTACATACATGATATTGTGAAGAGAGAATTGAACTCTCTTTATATATTTTTAATATAATCAATCAGCAACTTTTAATTTAATCAATCAAGATCTGAAGTGTCCCTACTTAGCACCTGGTAGGTCACTAGATAAGAGAGTTCACAAGTCACTTACTAGAAAGGCCACAAGTACTGACCCTGATAGGCAGTGCTAGACAAATTGGGAGGCTGTGATTGGTTCCTGTGAAGTGGGAAAGAAATAGGAAGTGACATGGAAAAAGGACTATAAAAGGTGAGACTGAGGAGAAGATTCATTCATTCCTTCCTTGGCTCTTTGGTGAGGACTCTCTTGGTTGGCGCTTCAATGGGACACTCTCTTTACATGAGCTTTGGTGAGATTCTTGGTGGTCTTAGCCTCATGTGCACTAAAGGTTCTCTGTGGATTTTGCAGTGTCTCCTGGCTCTTTGGATTTCAGCTTCCTAATTAGGACTTTGGATTCTGGTGAGACTTGCTTTCGGATCCACATTCTCTGTCTGGAGGCATTAGGATTAGGATTAGGATTTAGAGTATCTGTAGCTAGGCGATTTTTCTACCTCTTTCCTATATTTCCCACTTTAATGTCTCTACTTTGTTGTAAACAAAAGCTGCTTACAGTCATTTTGACTGGTGAAGTTAATTATTTTTATAATTATTTTTATAAAAGTTAATTAATTTTATAAATGACCACAATTCAATTATTTTAATTCTTATATTTAGTCAAACCAATCTCATTTGAGCCTCACAACAACCTGAAAAGGTAGATATTATTTCCATTTTGCAGATAAGGAACTTGATTAAGAGTGATTAAGGGACTTGTCATGGATTACTTAGTTTATGTCAAAGACAGGATTTGAAACCATATTTTCCTGAGGCAAAATCTAGCACATTATCTACTATCCCATGCTGTACTTCTCAAATGGAGTCTTTTCAAATAACCCTGAAGTATCTTGATAATGAACAAAGAACTTTATCCCCTTCTTGATTATCCCGTCCCCTAATTCCTACCTTACATCACTTGCTCTGGCTTCACTTTCCTCCTTTTATAACTTTGACCTTATAGTTAGCCACTATATTACACTGCCCTCCACTTTCATAGCCTGCCAAACTACAACCCTAAATTACTCCTATCTTCTTCCTCTACTCCTATTCATATACTGCTGGTCAGTGCTGTCATGCAACCATGCTAATTGGGTCTGCTACAAATTTATGTTATCTAATATCAACTTCTCCTTCACTGATGCAAGGCAATCCTTTTGCTCCCCCTAATTAAGTCTTTTTTATATTTCCTACAGGGACTGTTTCATTCTCTTCTCTTCTAAAGTCTCCTATACCACCTTTTCCACTTAACCTCTCAACAGTGTGAGAATTTATTTTACTGTGTTAATTCTTATATATTAGGGAGAATTATTGTGTATTTCCTCTGTCTGGGGATCTGGGTCAAAAATATCATTTCGTCTGCTACTTTCTAAATTTTCTTTGTCCTTGACAATCTCAAGAATGTCTTCCTTTTTAACAGAATGTGGTTCTTTTCCTATAGATATGACTATCTACCTAATTGGGGAAGGGCTGAGGATCTGATAGACCATCTCTTAATTAGCTACCATTAATTAAAAATGTCTTGGGATGTTCAACGGAGGGGCTGAACACTGAGCTCCTAAAAATCTATTTATTAAGCTGCTTGATGCAGTTCAGGTTGCCCCTGATCACGAGAGACAATTGTGGAACCTATATCAGTCTATTGGTTATGATGTTGGTCTAACCAATGAACTTGATATAATCAATAAACATATTGTTACCCAAAAATCAATCTCTCAAGATAATTTTAATCATAAAGACAGAGTACTTTGCTTTATATACATTACTAAGAAAATCAAGGAACTTTCTCTGCTCCCCTACTCAATATCTCAAGACCCTGTGTCATATTTCTCATTTTTCCCGTCTTTCTCTTTGTGATGAGGTGGTGACCCTTTTCACCAAGGCCAACATCTCTTCTTACTACCTTGATCCCATCCTCTCCATTTCCTCCAGAATTTTGCATCTGCAGTCATCCACCCTCTCTTTATAATCTTTACTTTCTTTTTTAACTAGTCTGGTTCTTATGCCATCCTTAAAAAACTTTCATTTAGTCCTATCATCCTCTCATTTCTCCTCACTTTCTCAGCCAAACTTTTAGAAAAAATTTGTTTTTAATCATTATCTCCACATCTTTTAAACTTACTTCTTATCCCTTGCATTTGGAAGAATAGCTTCTAATAATTCTATATACTCTGCACTAGTCCGACTACATTTGAAATATTGTATCCAGTTCTGGATGCCACATTTTAAGGAGGATGGTGAAAAACATGGAAGAGAACAGTTAGGTGGGTGAAAGGTCTCAAATTCAACCCATATGGCAATCAGGTGAAGGGACTTGAGTTGTTCATTCTTGACAAGAGAAACTTTAAGGAGGATATAAAAGCTTTTAGTACTGGAAAGGCTGTGACACAGAGGATTAGACTGCTTTTGTATGTCCTCAAGGCAGAACTAGAAACAGTAAATAGAAGCTGCAAAATTCCAATTTGGACTTGATGACAGGCAAAACTTTCTAACAACAAGAGCTATCCAAAAGTGAAATATGCTACCTCAAGAGAAGGTGAATTCTCTTTTATTGGAGGTCTTCAAGGAAAGGGAAAATGGTTATCACAAGGGTTATTTACTATGACCAGGTGGGATTTATACCAGGAATGCAAGGATAGTTCAATATTGGGAAAACTAACCACATACTCGACCATATCGATAACCAAACTAATAGAAATCTCAATAGATGCAGAAAAAGCCTTTGACAAAATACAACACCCATTCCTATTTAAAACACTAGAAAGTATAGGAATAAAAGGGATTTTCCTCAAAATAATAAACAGTATTTATTTATAACTATCAGCAAGTATCACCTGCAGTGGGGATAAGTTAGAAGCCTTCCCAAAAAGATCAGGAGTGAAGCCAGGATGCCGATTATCAGCACTGCTATTTAATATTGTACTAGAAATGCTAACAGTAGCAATTAGAGAAGAAAAAGAAATTGAAAGGATCAAAGTATGCAATGAGGAAACTAAACTATCACTCTTTGCAGATGATATGATGGTATACTTAGAGATCCAAGAAAATCAACTAAAAAGCTAGTGAATATAATTAAAAACTTTAGCAAAGTTACAGAGTACAAAATAAACCCACAAAAATCATCGGCATTTCAATATATTGCCAACAAAATTAAAAGCTGCAAGAGTTAAAAAGTTAAAATCACTCTTGACAATATAAAATACTTGGGAATCTATCAACCAAGACAAACTCAGGAAGTATATGAACACAACTACAAAATAATTTTCACACAAATAAAACTAGATCTAAACAACTGGAAAAATATTAATTGTTCATGAGTAGGATGAGGTAATATAATAAAAATGACAATCCCACCTAAATTAATTTACTTATTCAGTGCTATACCTATCAAACTACCAAAATACTTTTTTACAGAATTAGAAAAAATTATTACAAAGTTCATCTGGAAAAACAAAAGATCAAGAATATCAAGGGAACTAATGGAAAAAAAAAATTGGAGGGAGGCATAGCATTACCAGATCTCAAACTATACTATAAAGCAGTGATCATCAAAACTATATGATCCTGAGCACCCATTCCTATTGAAAACACTGGAAAGTATAGGAATATAAGGACCTTTCCTAAAAATAATAAACAGTATATACCTAAAACCATCAACAAGCATTATATGCAATGGGGATAAATTAGAAGCCTTCCCAATAAGATCAGGAGTGAAACAAGAATGCCCATTATCACCTCTATTATTTAACATTATACTAGAAACACTAGCAGTAGCAATTAGAGAAGAAAAAGAAATTGAAGGTATCAAAATAGGCAATGAGGAGACTAAGTTATGACTCTTTGCAGATGATATGATGGTCTACTTAAAAAATCCTAGAGAATCAACTAAGAAGCTTGTAGAAATAATCAAAAACTTTAGCAAAGTTGCAGGATACAAAATAAATGCACATAAATCATCAGCATTTCTATATATTTCCAACACATCACAGCAGCAACAGGTAGAAAGAGAAACACC
The DNA here is from genome assembly GCF_016433145.1 of Gracilinanus agilis. Lineage (NCBI taxonomy): Eukaryota > Metazoa > Chordata > Mammalia > Didelphimorphia > Didelphidae > Gracilinanus > Gracilinanus agilis. The sequence continues at coordinate 70,814,170 of NC_058132.1, forward strand.
AATTAAAACCACCCTAGACAACATAAAATACTTAGGAATCTATCTACCAAAACAAACACAGGAATTATATGAAAACAACTACAAAATACTTTCCAAACAATTAAAACTAGATCTAAACAACTGGAAAAACATTGATTGCTCATGGGTAGGATGAGCTAACATAAAATGACCATTCTGCCCAAATTAATTTACCTACTTAGCACCCTACCTATCAAACTACCAAAAAAAGTTTTTACTGAATTAGAAAAAACTACAACAAAGTTCATTTGGAATAACAAAAGATCAAGAATATCAAGAGAAATAATGAAAAAAAATGTCAAGGAAGGTGGCCTAGCAGTACCAGATATTAAACTATACTATAAAGCAGCGGCCATCAAAATGGTATGATACTGGTTAAGAGACAGAAGGGAGGATCAGTGGAATAGACTTGGGGTAAGTGATATCAGCAAGACAGTGTATGATAAACCCAAAGAGCCCAACTTTTGGGACAAGATTACTCTATTCTTTTATAACAGAATCCACTGTTTGACAAAAACTGCTGGAAAATTTGGAAAACAATATGGGAAAGATTAGGTTTAGGTCAACATCTAACACCCTACACCAAGATAAATTCATAATGGGTGAATGACATGAATATAAAGAGAGAAACTATAAATAAGTTAAGTGAACCCAGAATAGTATACCTGTCAGATCTCTGGGAAAGGAAAGATTTTAAAGCGAAGCAAGAGTTAGAGAAAATTACAAAATGTAAAATAAATGATTTTGATTATATCAAACTAAAAAGCTTTTGTACAAAAAATAACAATGCAGCCAAAATCAGACGGGAAACAACAAATTGAGGAAAAATCTTTATAACAAAAAACTCAGACAAAGGTCTAATTACTCAAATATACAAGGAGTTAAATCAATTGTATAAAAAATCAAGCCATTCCCCAATTGATAAATGGGCAAGGGACATGAATAGGCAATTTTCAGAAAAAGAAATCAAAAGTATCAATAAGCACATGAGAAAGTGTTCTAAATCTCTAATAATTAGAGAAATGCAAATCAAAACAACTCTGAGGTATCACCTCACACCCAGCAGATTGGCTAAAATGAAAGGGGAGAGTAATGAATGTTGGAGGGGATGTGGCAAAATTGAGACATTAATGCATTGCTGGTGGAGTTGTGAACTGATCCAACCATTCTGGAAGGCAATTTGGAACTATGCTCAAAGGGCTATAAAAAAAATGCCTGCCCTTTGATCCAGCCATACCATTGTTGGGTTTGTACCCCAAAGAGATCATAGATAAACATTCAATTTATAATCGGCTTTTTGTGGTGGCAAAAAACTGGAAAATAGGGTCTGCCCTTCAATTGGGGAATGGTTGAACAAATTGTGGTATATGCTGGTGATGGAATACTATTGTGCTAAAAGGAATAATAAAGTGGAGGAATTCCATGTGAACTGGAAAGAACTCCAGGAATTAATACAGAGCGAAAGGAGCAGAGCCAGAAGAACATTGTACACAGAGACTGATATACTGTGGTAAAATAGAATGTAATGGACTTCTGTACCAGCAGCAATTCAATGACACAGGACAGTTCTGAGGAATTTATGGAAAAGAACGCTACCCACATTCAGAGGAAGGACTGCAGGAGAGGAAACATAAAAGAAAAACAACTGTTTGAATGCATGGGCTGAGGTGGACATGATTGGGGATGTAGACTCGAAACTACCACACCAATGCAACTAACAACAATTTGGAAATAGGTCTTGATCAATGACACATGTTAAAACCAGTGGAAATGTGCATCAGCCATGGATGTGGGGAGTGCGGGGGGTGAAGGGGGAAGTAGGAGCATGAATCATGTAACCATGTTAAAAATCAATATTAATAAATGGTTAAAAAAAAGAGATCATAGATAAACATTTTATTTATAGCTGGCTTTTTGTGGTGGCAAAAAACTGGAAAATGAGGGTCTGCCCTTCAACTGGGGAATGGCTAAACAAATTGTGGTATATGCTGATGATGGAATACTATTGAGCTCAAAGGAATAATAAACTGGAGGAATTCCATGTGAACTGGAAAGACCTCCAGGAATTGATGCAGAGTGAAAGGATCAGAGCCAGAAGAACATTGTACACAGAGACCAATATACTGTGGTAAAATAGAATGTAATGGACTTCTGTACTGGCAGCAATGCAATGACCCAAGACAATTCTGAGGGACTCATGGTAAAGAACACTGCCCACATTCAGAGGAAGAACTGCAGGAGTGGAAACACAGAAGAAAAACAACTGCTTGAAAACATGGGTTGAGGCGGACATGACTGGTGATGTAAACTCGAAACTACCACACCAATGCAACTATCAACAATTTGGAAATAGGTCTTGATCAATGACACATGTTAAAACCAGTGGAAATGCACATTGGCTATGGGAGGGGGGGTTGGGTAGGGGGGTGAAGGTGAAAGTAAGGGTATGAATCATGTAATCATGTAACCATGTTAACTTTTCTAAAAAATATATTTTATTAAGTGTTAAAAAAAGAAAAATAAATAAAATCATTCTAGACAATTAAAAAAACTATATGGTCCTGGCTTAGAGATAGAAGGGTAGATCAATGGAATAGACTTGGGATAAATGACAGTAGTAAGATAGTGTTTGATAACTCAAAGATCCCAGCTTTGGGGACAAGAACCCACTATTTGACAAAAACTGCTGGCAGAATTGGAAAACAGTATGGGAGAAATTAGGTTTAGATCAACATCTTACACTCTACACCAAGATTAACTCAGAGTGGGTAAACAACTTAACTATAAAGAGGGAAATCATAAACAAATTAGGTGAACATAGAATGGTATACCTGTCAGATTTATAGGAAAGAAAAGAATTTAAGACCAAGCAGGAGATAGAGAACACTACAAAATGTAAAATGAATAATTTTGATTATAATAAAGTTTCTGTACAAACAAAGCCAATGCAACCAAAATTAGAAGGGAAGCAATAAACTGGGGAAAAAATTTTATAACAAAAACCTCTGACAAAAGTCTAATTTCTCAAATTTATAAGGAGCTACGTCAATTATACCAAAAAATCAAGCCATTCCCCAATTTACAAATAGTCAAGGGACATGAATAGGCAGTTTTCAGATAAAGAAATCAAAACTATCAATAAACACATGAAATAGTATTCTAAATCTCTCATAATTAGAGAAATGCAAATAAAAACAACAGTGAGGTACCACCTCACACCTAGCAGATTGGCCAATATGACAGTAAAGGAACATGATAAATGTTGAAAGGGTTGTGGCAAAATCAGGACACTAATGTATTGCTGATGCAGTTGTAAATTAATTCAGCCATTCTGGAAGGCAATATGGAATTATTCACAAAGGGCTTTAAAAGAATGCATACCTTTTGATCCAGCAATACCAGTTCTAGATTTGTACCCCAAAAAGATAAGGAAAAATAATTATACAAAAATATCATAGCCATACTCTTTGTGATGGCAAAAAATTAGTTCTTTGTTTCAGAAAGAAACTTGGGGAGATTAAAAGCATTTCATAATTTCCCAAATTCAATCTTTCCTATTTAATCTTGGACCCATCTGCAGTCCAAAATATACATTATGAGGGACAAGTTCCTTAAGTTGTCCATCCAAATTCATAACATAGTTATGGACAATTGGCTTTCTTCAAACATGTTTTTCCTCTGCAGCCAAGTACTTTAAGGTGATTATGGATTTCATTTAGGATGCTTTGGAATGTTCCTGGGCATGAGGCATCCAGCAGTCTATCTATTCAAACAGGAATGTCTGAAGTACCTTTATAAGGAATCCTTTTACATTTGGAACCTATGCTCCATGTCAGTATGAGATACCTTTGGTGGGTCTACACCTCCCTTTCCATGACTTACTTGATATTTACTTGTATAATCAAAGTCATCAAAACAAAAGGCATCAGTTCTGATGCTGCATCTTTTAAGAAACTTTGTATAATCTCAACACATAACATGAGAGACACCTTATTTGAGTAGAGCCTTAAAGGGGTCCTTCTGCATAGCTAAATTTTTTTTTTAAGCCCTTAATTTCCATCTTGGAGTCAATACTATGCATTGGCTCCAAGGCAGAAGAGTGGTAAGGGCTAGGCAATGGGGGTTAAGTGACTTGCCCAGGGTCATAAAGCTGGGAAGTGTCTGAGGCCAGATTTGAACTTGGACTTCCCATCTCTAGTCTTGGCTCTCAATCCACTGAGCCACCCAGCTGCCCCCTGCATAACTAAATTTTAAAAAATTAGTCAACCAAAAATAAGTTCAGTGGGTTGTGAGCAATTGCAAAACATCTTCTGAGAGAGCTTGCCCTGATCTTTTCACATACATTTATTAAGGATTCCCTTAGTGCAAGGTGATAGTGGTCAGTTCCTCCTAGAACTTCCATTTTAAGGAAGTCCCTAGGCCAGCCATGTTCCCACTTTCATTCCTCTCTAGACTGCTTCTCACTCTCCAGAGTTCTTTCTCTTCCTACTCCACCCACACATAGTTATCTTCCCTTTGCTTTGCAGCTTCCTTTTCTGTGTTGTCCCCCACTCCTTTGAATGGGCCTGTCTTTTTGCTGTTTTTGTGTTCTCAGTGTTCAGCCAATACTGGCCCACAGAAAGGGTTTATTACAATCTGACTTGATCTTAGAGGACATCTATTCTGACCCTTTATTTTACAGATTGATATATAATTCAGGGCAGAGGAGGGGAAATGACTTGTCCAGAGGAGTAGAACTGAAATTTGAATACAGATCATCTGACTCCCAATGCAGTGCTCTTTCCACTATATCATGTTACTGCCTCCATAGATAATATACAGGAAACAAGCAAATATGCCAGTCTGGCTACAACAGGGCACATGAAGGGAAGTAACATGAAGTCAGTCCAAAAAGGTAAGCTGAAGATCAACTGTGAAAGAGGAAGCTGTATTTCATTTCAGAGGCCACTCAGGAAGCCACTGAAACTTTTAAGCAGGGAAGTGACATAATCAGACCTGTGTCTCAGGAATGTCCATTTGGCAGATGAATGAACAAGAAAAGAGTGGAGAGTGAGAAGACCAATTAGGAGGCAATGAGAAAATTTTATGTGATATATGTGAAGCTGAACCAGGGTAGTGGCTGAAAAAGCAGACAAAAGATGAATTCAAGACTCAGAATACTCTGTGTGTGTGTGTGTGTGTGTGTGTGTGTGTGTGTGTGTGTGTGTGTGTGTGCGCGCGCGCTGAGGGAGATAGTAGTGATGGTAAATTAAAGTGAAGAGCCGATAGCTCCAAGTTTGTGATCTTGGGCTTTAGGTTCAAACTGAACTGCCAAGAAGCTTGTATTGTGGTATGTACTTCTTTAACTCTAAGGTGATTTCAATTCTTATCAATCAGAAAAGTCTCTCAAGACTAAATAAAAGAGTGGAAAACATGTATTAAGTATTTACCATTTGCCAAGTACTGCACAAGTCCTGAGGATTCAAAACAAAAACTTAGGCAATGCCTGCTCTTTAAGGACCTCACACCAGGCCTGGGAGATGACACATAAAAGAAAATCCAGGTGCAGGTGGCTAGAAAGATCCAGAAATCCTAATGGTATAATAGTTGGGGAGCTGGGCGATAACCAGGCCCCAGGTCCTTAGTCCAGTAGGTCATGGCAAGGCGGGGAAATATCAGGGTATAGAAGCTGAGCAGGGTATAGAAGCAGAAATATTTAGGGGAGTGGGAAGACAGTGTAAGGCCTGGTATTCCATCTCACCAGTAGAAGAAACAGTTATTGACTCCTATATTGTCTAAATTGTATTAAGTCAAACAGGAGAAATTCTAAGGGGTTTGGGGGAGGAAGTGGAATATACAGGGAATGATACTCTGGTGGTAGGTTATTTGGGGATGAGATGTGGGTAGCTCAGGGTTAGGGAAAGGGCAAAAGGGGAAGAGAAAGGTCATGGAGGAAGGTTCCTAGTGGTGGCAGGTCTTCCTACCGCCCAATCCTTCTGGATGGGTTTAAGTAATTTAAGACTTTCTCTTTTATTTATTTTTTTCTCAATTCCAAACTTAAACACCAAAAAGAAAAAAAAGTATACAGTGATCCCTCACCTATCACAGGAGTTAAGTTCTAGAGACCCCCACGATAGGTGAAAATCCCATGAAGTACAGTCACTGAGCCAATCAGTGCCCAGGATACAGAACACAGAGCTGTAGTTGGTCGCCTTTCATTCCATCAGCCAATAATGTACCATGTACAATCTCAGGTTGGTAAACTTGCACAAGCGGTAGTGGTGTACTGCATTTCCATTGGGTACAGTGTGGTATTCATCTGCAAAATCCCACGATATAGCAAAAATTCCAAGATACAGAATTAGATATATATTTTTAAAAACCCATGCTACAATGAAGGTTCAATAAGTGAACCACAAGGGATGACTATATTTCATACATACAACATAATACAAAAGGATTCCATAAGAAATCATGAATCTCTATGTCATTTTTAGAAGTTGATAATAAATTCTATACATAACTTTCAAAATTATTCTACTTGTCCATGCTTCCTTTTGAACTTCTGTTGTCTGCTATGCATTTTAAAAAATGTTACAAGGGTATCGCTGTTTTTTGGCATCACTCTTGATAATCCCCCCAATCCCTGACTTCCTCTCTCCTCAATGAAAAACTCAAAGAAAAAATTGATAAAACAAATAAAAGTGGTCAAGCAAAACAAATCCACAGAGTGGTCATGTCTGTACTTTTGTGCAATCCCTGTCAGGAGGCAGGTAGCAGGTTTTATTATAGGTCCTCTGGAGATATAGTTGGTCACTGCTATGAGCAGTTAAATTTTTTTTTTAATAATGCTGCTATCCTTTTATAAATTGTTCTTTTGGATACATTCTTTGCTCTATGTCAGTTCATACTACCCAAGATTCTCAAAAATCTCTCTCTTTCATAATTTCTTATGTCACATTAACATTCCATTGCATCAGAGGTTCTTAACCAGAGGTCCATGGACCCTATAGTCTGTAGACAGATTTCAGGGATCTACGAACTTGGACAGAAAAAAAAATACATCATTATTATCAGTATCCTCTAACTGAACTTTAGCATTTACTTTAGTTACAATAAAAAAAAAAAAAACAGAAATATCCTCCAACCCACCAATATTCTAAGAAAAGGGCTTACAGATTTCACCAGGCTACTAAAGGGATTCATGATACACAAAAAGGTTAAGAATCCCTGAATTATATTTATATGATTACAATTTGTTCAGGCATTCTTCAAATGTCTAAGAAGCTATCTAAGGATTCTCTTTAGAATCTAGTTTTTTCTTTCCTTTAATTTCTCCTTCCTTTTCAGAATGAGGCTTATTTTGCTTGTGACTATTTCCTCCTTACTAATATCCTCTCTCTTAATCCCATCTCCCCCATACACAAATACTGTCCCCAATTGTTTCTTTGTTGAGTTTGATACAGGTCTATACCAAATAATGTTTGTATACATATGTGTGCATGTGCATGTGTTCAATCCTCTTCTGCCTGTTTCAGATAAGATGTTCATCAAAAGCCCACTCCCTTCACCCTTTCCTCCATAGTTATTATAGTTGTTTTATATACTACAATTATGAGAAATAGATTTCCCCTTCTTTTCTACATTCTTCCTTTACCTTCCTGTCTCTTTCCCTTCTTTAAACCTTCAGAATAAGTTAATGAGTATTTTTAAGTGCCTAATATATATCAAGCACTGGGGTTAAAAGAAAGGTGAAAAACAACCCCTGTCTTCAAAGATCAATATAAATAACCATGTACAAACAAGACATACAAGATTAACTGAAGATCATCAATAAAAGGAAGGTACTAGCATTAAGGACTGAGAAAGACTTCATGCAGAAGGTGAGATTTTAGATATGACTTGAAGAAATCCAGGGAAGCTAGGAGGTATGAATGGAGAGAATTGCAGATATGAAGGAAAGGACAGCCAGTAAAATGTATGAAATTAGAAGATGAATTGAGAAGAACTCATGGGAAGTTCAAGAAAGAGGCTGATAACAAAATCAATACATTCCCAAGACGTGATTTTTCTTATTTATCTCCCTCAATATCATTTGAAAACATTAAAAAGTCCTAAATGGACATTTGTCATTCCTATTAGAATGTTAGCACTGGCATTGGACCCCAGGTTTCCTTTTTTTTTTTTTTTGAACACCCCAAACTCTACCAGTATTTAAGCAGGAAGATTCCATTCCTTCCTTGCATTCTTGTAATGCTGAGGAAAAGGTAACTGAACATCAAAGACTCATGATAAGGCAAGTCCCCTAAGAGGAATCTTCTCCTTGTATTCTCCCCTAGATTTTGAGATGGACACAGATATACATCTTCTGGTTATGCTCTGATACCATTGGGTTGTAATCTAAGACATCTACTTGTCCCCTAAACTATGCCAGTCACCCCTCATGTCTTCAGGACACCAATCTGGGTCAGATAACAAACATCTCCTACTCCTGCCTCCTTTCCATTCCCTCATTCCTGATCACTGAGCCCCTGTTGTCAAAAGATATAAAAGACCCAGGATACATCTCCTCTGGGAAGCAGTGTCAACCTCCCAGACAAATTCAAGATGACGTCTAAATTAATTTCCCTTTTTATTTCTAAGCTAAGTTATGGAGTCTTGCATTCTTATAAAGGGTACCCATCCTGAACCCTAGGGGCTCACCTCAAGCCCTGCCACAACAGTACTACATCATCATATAGCTTTTTCTAAATGCTCAAACATTTATCATTCTAGTTTCTCTGGACTTTTATGTTTATATTTCAAAGTTCCTTCTCAGGTCTGACCTTTTCTACATAAGTAGTTGAACATGCTCATTCCTTCACTCCTCTTCTGACTCTCTGGTCTTCCACTCTCTGCCTGAGAGCAAGAACATCCCCCCCACCCCCACTTTTCAGCTCTCATATCTTCCCTTGTCAGAACGTAACCTTCTTAAGGCCAGAGCTGTCTTTTGTACTTGAATTTCTATTTCTATTCTCAACACTTAGCACAATACCTGACTCATAGTAAGTGCTTAATAAATGTTTGTTGACTTGACTATTCCATGCAATTAAAAATCCATTCTGCCCCTGCCCTCCAATTTACCTTCTTTGCTAGGTAAAGTTGTAAACCTATATCTTTAACTTCTAAAATATTCCAAAATCTCCTCTTATTTTTTTGTAAAAGTTGCTAAATCAATCTTATATGATCTTGACTGTAGTTTCATAATATATGAACTGCTTCTTTCTGGATAACTTGTAATTCTTTTAACATGAGAACTTTAGTTTTTGGTTATTATATTCCTAGGACTTTTCCTTTGGGTATTCATTTCAGGAGGTGACAGACTATTTTTTTAAATTTTTTTCTTTGCCCTCTGGTTCTAACAGATGAGCAGTTTTCATGTATGATTTCTTTAAATATAGTGTTCATGTTTATTTTTTAAATCATGACTTTTCAGGTACTCTAATGATTATCAAATGATTGCTTCTTGATCATTTTCCAGCTTAGCTTTTTAAAATATTTTTCCTTTTTATCAATCTTTTTATTTTGTTTTAATGTTTCTTGCTATCTTATAAAGTCACAGATTTCTCTTTGGTCTAGTCCAGTTTTCAGAGAGCCATTTTGGTTGATTAGTCGATTATTTCAGTCAATTAGTAGATAAACAATATTAAGTCCCAATTATGTGCCAGGCACTCTACTGAGTTCTGGCAAAAAAGACAAAAGACCATTTTTGCTCTTAATAACCTCACAGTCTAATGGGGGAGGGAACAAGTAAACAAATATATACAAACAAACTATATACAGGATGAATGAAATGTTTAAAAGAGAAGACACTAGAATTAAGAAGGGTTGGGAAAAGCTTCCTGTAGAAGACTAGTTTTTATTTGAGACTTAAAGGAGGCCAAGAGGTAGATGGGGGCAGCAAAGTGACAGACACAGTGATATAATACAAGCCTGGAGCTAGGAAGACTCATCTTCCTGAGTTAAAATTTAGCCTCAGATACTTCCTAGCTATGTGACCCTGGGCAAGTCACTTAAGCTTGTTTGCCTTCTTCCTCTGTAAAATGAACTAGAGAAGGAAATGGCAAATCCCAAACACCTCAAATGAGGAAGGTATCGAATAGTTGGATCCAAATGAACAAAAAAAAAAATAGTAAATGTGTGGAAGGATAAGGTGAGGATCTTTTGATAAAGGAACCATAAACATATTTGTAGACAATATGGAAGGAGTCAGTAGCCTGGGAAATACTGAAATAAGTGATAAGACTAGAGATGACACAGGGAATGGCAAAGTTTTGGGAGGAGATGGGAAGGAATGGGATCACCTCAGCAGGTAGAGGGATTAGCCTTGAAAAGTAGTAAGATCACTTGACATCATGTGAGACAAGAGTAATATGAAGAGAGAGCAACAGGTCATCTAAGTAACAGGAGACAGGACTAGGGGTGAAGAAGCTGCTCAGGGTGAATGGCCTAATTTTTTTTTCTTATGAAAAATATGAGGCAAAGTTCTTAGCTGGAGGGTAGAGAAAGGGGAAACCCCAGAAGGTATAAGGATGAATGAAAAGGCAGTTTTCAAGAAGTGCATTTCTTATGTAAATGTTTACCACTTTCTCTTCTATTCTCTTTTCAATTCTGTTCTCCCAAGTTTTTATTTCATATTTAAATCTATTGTATCTTTTATTCTAACAATTAATTTGGTCCCAGTGAAAAATCCATTTTTTCCCCTTTCAGAATCTTTTTGAAGTTATGGAATTAACTCATTCCCTTCTTTTGAGGGTGTTCTAGATTTGAGATAATTTTTTTTATACTGGTCAGTGTACTCTTTGAATTACTCAATAATCTCTCCAACTTTAGTTCCTGAATTAGGGCTTTGTGCCAAGACTAGGCTCCACCCAGGAGATTTCCAAGGAAAACCTGCATTCTAGATGTCTCAGGACACAAAGCCTCCCAAGCTAAATAGTCCTGCCTCTGGTAGCAATGAAAAGCTATCTTGCACTGGCTCTGGCTTTCCTGTACCCTTTCCTAATGACCTTAGACTTCTGACTGGCCTCTTGACCACTTCTGGGATAAAAGAATTTGCTTACTGTAGTTTCTCAGTGGATTTTTTTTTTTTTATCATTTTTCAGCCTACTATGAACTTCAGGATATGCAGGCGGCAGGCAATCTGCCTTTCTTAGGCAGCTCTCAGTCAAAAGCTTGAAACTTTTAACCTATTACTTGAACAGCAATAATCCCTCTGTCATCTCCTCCAAGTAGTCATTAAACTTTTAATCAAATAGCCCTAATAGAGGAGTACAAATTACCTATCAAGTAAACTCTTTCCCTTCCAAGTAAGTGTAAAGAAAAAATTTTCTCAATATGGTGTTTAAATTGCCTCTCTATGGCTTTCACCGTTACTGACATTTCTGCTCTATAAAGTTAAGGGAAATAAGCATAGTATCACAGGTTCACAGATTCAGAGCTTGGGATCTAACTTCTCATTTTGCTTTTTTTTTTGGGGGGGGGCACATAAAAAAGCTGGGATTGTTAATAAATCCAAGGTCACACAAGTTAACAAATGGCAAGACTAGGATTTGAACCTAGGTCTTTAGACTTCGAATACAGTACTGTTTACATAAACCTTCTTTCACATGGCAATTCTTCAAATATCTAAAGATATCCATCATGTCCCTCTGTTTTCTTTTCTCCAGGTTAAACGCCCTCCCCGCCCCCTTTACTGGATCATCCTTCACAATAATAGGTGACAGCTATATAGTTCTTTAAAGTTTGCAAAGAACATTGACATGCATTACCTCATTGGATCCTAACAACCTCTTTAAGGCAAGTACTACAAGGGATAATTATCTTCACTTTACAGAGAAGGAAACTGAGGCAGACAGATTCTCATAAACATACCTACAAAGTTAGCATCTGAAGCAGTACTGAAATTCAGACTTCCCAAGACCCTGATTACCCTCTCCTGGATACTCCAATCCAAAAAGTATACTCAGTTCAAGACACTGGACTTGATCATACACCCATTGCTTAAAGACCACTGATGAGAAGAAATCTATTATATCCAGAGGCAGCTCATCCCATTCTGTTAGGAAGTTTTTTCTCAGATCAAACCTAAATTAATCTCTGCCGTTTCTACCCTATTCTTAACATAGCTGGTATGGCTGTCTCCCCCATTAGAACATGTACTCCTTGAGGGTAGGAGCTATTCTTTGTCTTTCTTCAGGCTTCAGAACAGTGCTTGTTAGTAAGCATAGTAGGCAGATTGCCTGCTGAATGACCCAGCCGGAGAACAAGAGGAATCTATCCTTCAGGGATTTTTCTCATATCCACCCGTTTTTCTCTGTTTCAGGTTTAGCATCACTAGGTCACTCAAGGCTAGCCCCTCCTGGTTCCTCTCTTCCCGGCTTGGGACGCCTCCAAACGAACACCACAGCCGTCCAGATGTGGCCTGCCCCGGACCAGACAGTTCATCCCCACCTCTCCTAAAGTCTACGCTTTCCAGCTTCCATGTAGCAGTGTAGACCAGAGCCCGGCTTGCCGGCCCCCCACTTACGCCCTCCGCCCGGGCGCGCGCTCACGTTATCTCCCGGGCACGCGGCGCGTCCCAGCCCTCTTCTCGCTCTAGGCGGGCCGCGGGGACGCGCCCGCTCCACACCATCCCCTTTCCTCCCTCCCCCACCACCACCACCCCCACCTCCTTTAGAGCCCAGGAAACACTCCCAGCGGCTCGCTCCTGCGCCTGACAGCTGGGTGCCCAAAGGGTTAAGCCGACGGAGCTGCGGCCGCAGCCCCTCCCGCTCCCTGCGGTCTCCCGCGCCCCCTTTCCCCCTACCTGGCCGCTCTTCCCAGGTGCCGCCCCGCGGCCCGCCCCTCGCGGGCTGAGCGACGCCCGCCTGCCGGCCAGCCAGCCTGAATCTCCGACTGAGGGGGCGGGGAACTAGAACCGTCACATTAGCATTCCAGCCCCGGTCATGTGTCTGCTGCAGCCAATGGACGGCTGCAAAACTGGAGAACCTGAGCCCGTGACCATGGCGACGGGGAGGTGGGTGGGGCTCCGAGGGAGGGGCTCCTCCCAGTCCTGACCTCCTGCCTTCACCCCCTAGTGGTCGCAGCTGGGTCTGCTGCCCCGCCCCCCACGTGCACTCCTGGGTTCCACTTCGGACTGTGGGAGGAGGTGTTCCTGCTGGAGAAGGAGAGACTAAGGGCGTGGGAGGTGTTCATGATAGCTGTCCTCAAGTATTTGAAGGAATATCTCATAGAAGCGGCTTGGCTCGAGGGGGCATTACTAGAAAAACAGTGGGAGAAACTTGCAAAGAGATTTAAAAAATTTTTTTCTCACTAATTCCTCTCATTTTTGAGGCAGTGAGCATTTCGCAGAACAATTCTGACACGATTTTTTCATTAGAACAATTAACCTGGTGGGCTAGACAGCAGATATTGTTCCCATTTTGTAGATGAAGAAACTGAGGTAATTTGCCTAAACCCACAAAGCTAGTAAGTGGCTGAGCTGGGAAGTCCTGCAAGCTTATTGCTGTCCTATTGCTCCTTCTCAGACTCCTTTGCCTGGTTTTGATCCAAAACATGCCCCCCTAACTCTGGGTGTCCCCAAAGGCTCTGTCCTGGGTTTTTTTTTTCTCCTTTTATTCTCTCCCTTGGTGACTTCATTAATTCCCTTGGGTTCAATTATCATCTCTGCAGATAATGTCCCAGAGTATATATATCCTGCCCTAGGCCATCCCCAAATCACCAACTGCCTTCTGGATATTTTCAGCTGGCTCTCCTGTGCACATCTCAAACTGAATATATCCAAAACAGAACTCAAAACTTTTAGTCTCTCCAAACTCCAAATCATGAGATAAAGTGCTGTGAAAACCTTTTAAGTGCTACATAATATCCTTACCATCCCTATAATCATGTCATCATCCATCCTCAAAGCTGTCAAAAAAGATAAGTTCAGATGGCATCACGCCATCCTCTCTCCTCTCACATGAAGCAAAATACAATAATTCCCTGTTACCCTTCTATTTGTTATTTAAAGCTCTCCACAATCTATCTCTTCAATCTCTCCAGTGTTTTCATATACCTTACTCCTTTCCACACCCTCCAGTCATATTGGATTATTGTTCTTAATGACATTCCATTTTCCTCTGTAGTGTCTTTGTATCAATTGTCCCTCATGCAGAGAATGCTTTCCTTTTTTACCTCATCCTCTTTGGAGTCTCTGACTTCCTTCAAATCTCAATTCAAGCAACATTCCTCACTCTTCTTGATCTCTGAAGCTTCTGATAATGTCAACCACCATCTTTTCCTTCATACCTTCTTCTCTTTGGGTTTTCATGATGTTACTCTCTTTTGGTTCACCTTCTACCTGTCTGACCATTCCTTCTCAATCTTCCTTACTAGATCCTCCTCCAAGTCATGACCACTAACTGTAGGAAACCCCAAGGTTCTATCCTCTGCCCCTCTTCTTTCTCTCAGTTGGTAATCACATCAGCTCCTGTGGCTCTTTATGCAGATTATTCCTGGATCTATTTAAGCAGCTCAATTCTCCATCCTGAATTCTAGTCTCTTATTACTAATTGCTTTTTGGACATTTCAAACTGGATATCTTGTAGGCAACTCAAACACAACATATCTAAAACTGAACTCATTGTCTTTCCCTCCTCTTCAATTCTTCCCTCTTCTATTCTTTGAAGTTACTGTATAGCTCATCACCATTCTCCTACTCTCACAATCTTAGTATTTTCCTCAATCTCTCATTCCTGTTCACCCCACATAGTCAGTCTGGTGTCAAATCTTGTGTTTTCATTTTCATGACATTACTTGTATGCATGTCCTTGTCTACACTAATGCAGTCACTTTGATGCAGGCTCTCATTTATCTCCTAACTGGACTTATTACAGTAACCTGCTTATGGATCTGTCTGATTCAAATCTTTTCCCCACTCCGATATTTCCTCTATTTGCAGCTGTCAAAGTGATTTTCCTAAAATACAGATCTGAGCACATCATCCCCTCTACTCAATAAACTCCAGTAGCTTCCTATGACCTCTAGGATCAAATATAAAATCCACTGGCATTTAAAGTCCTTCATTAGGCAGCTAGGTGGCTTGGTGAAGAGATTGGGTTCAAATCTGACCTCAGACACTTCCTAACTATGTGACCCTGGGCAAGTCACTTAACCCCAGTTGCCTAACCCTTGCTGTTCCTCTCTCTTAGAATTGATACTAGGATAGAAGAAGCTAAGGACTTTAAGGAAAAGAAAGAAAGAAAGAAAGAAAGAAAGAAAGAAAGAAAGAAAGAAAGAAAGAAAGAAAGAAAGAAAGAAAGAAAGAAAGAAAGAAAGAAAGAAAGAGAGAGAGAGAGAGAGAGGAAGAAAGGAAGGAAGATAACCTTAGATGGGAAGGCACCCAGGCAGATATCCTATAGAAAGTCAGTTAGTTGGTCAACATGTATTTATTGTGTTATTCTGCTAAAAACTGGGAATACAAAAAAAAAAAACCAAAAAACAGAAAAAAACAGTATTCCTACCCTCATGTGGTTCACATTCTAATGGCAGAAATAACATGAAAATCATTGTACATACAAGATATATACATTATAAATGGAAGATAATCTCAGAGAGAAGGCATTGGGAGGGAAAAGGGGGTTCCTGCAGAAGGTGGGATTTCAATTGGGTACTGAAGGAATCCAGGGAAGCTTGAAGGAAGAGGTGAGAAGAGAGAGGTAGGAATTTGAACCCAGGTCCTCCTAACTCCAGGCCTGGTGCTCTATTCCCTGAGCCACCTAGCTGCCCCTTGTGTGTATTTTCTATGTCTATGGTTCCTACCCTATAAGTTCCTTCAGATCAAGGATTAATTATGTTTCACTTCTGTTTTTTGATCCCCAGTGTTCATCACAGTGCTTGGCATGTATTAAGCACTTAATAAACTTACTGGATTGTTTGGGTCAAACATTGCATTCTACCCAAACTGACCTAGTCTCTATTCTCCAAATTCTTCCTTCAATCCTTTGCTTCTATGCCTTTTCAAGGCCGATTCCAATATCTAAAATACATTTCTTGTTTTCTTATGCCTCTGGAAATATTTACCTAACTTCCTTCAAGGTTCATCTAGAGCTGAAAGTTGGACTAGATTATCTAGTCCCTTTTATTTTACAGATGAAGTTTTTTTCTACATAGATATATTATATTATATTTTTGTTTTACATTTATAGAAGTAAGTTGTACAAAATCACATAGGTAGTTTCAGAGATGGAATTTAAACCTGGGCCCTCATTCATTCTTAAAATCATTGGCAGCACTGGAATTCTGTGACTGCCCCCTTTAAGGAGCTGGCACTCTATAGAAAACTTCAAAGGTAGCCTCAATATTGTTATTGGCTTTGGAATACTGTCACACCTTCATCTCCTTAGTTGGCAAGATTAGAAAGGCTGATGGAAGTGACATGTTACCTTTCCAAATGACTTTTCCCTTCCTGGGATGATAAATAATTCACAGACTCAAGGGATTGCTCCTGTATAATCTAGCAATACTGAATTAGATAAGTGACTGGAATACTGACAAGCCAACAGCCATCAGTTAGGGTCTAGCTCCTTAAATTGCTTTTATTCACTGCTTAATTAGGGAAGGGAGCTGCTATCAGAGAACTTATTCTGCCCTTCCCAGCTAAAAGAAATAGGGCTCTTTTGTGCAAAGAAATTTCAGAAGCTAAAGAGCAAAAAATCCAAAGGAAATCTAGAAACACACACACACACACACACACACACACACACACACACACACACACACACGCACATGCACATGTGTGGGAAGAAAAACATGTAAATCATTGATCTCCAGTAATCTACCCAATCATTTTCTCTCTCTTATCTCAAATCTCTCATTATATATTGGGTCCTTCTCCGACTCTCTACAAATATATCCATTTCTCTCTGTTTGCCTTTGTCTGTCTCTCTGTGTCTCTGTCTCTGTCTATCTACCTACCTGCTTGTCTATTTGTCTCTCTCACTATTAGGTCTCTCTGTCTTTTTTTCTGATAGTAAGTCTCCCTATCTTGCCCAAGATGAAAGTGTAGGAGCTACTCACAGACCTGATTTCATTGCTGATCATCACAGAAGTTTTGACCTGCTCCATTTACCGGTGGCCCACCACTCCTGGAGCCTTAACATATTGGCAATGGACTTAATTCAGATAGCCCTGATAGGCTTTTAGCCCTATTACCACTCAGAATTCCCAACCTCCAGCAAATTATCAGCTCCGGCCTCCCAAATAGCAGGGATCACAGGTGTGTGTCCACCCCCATGTCCAACCCACCCCCCCCCAGTTATCTAACTCATTCATTAAAACCTTCACTAGAAGCTCAAAGTCCAAGAATCTTGGCACCACACTTTTATAAGAGAAGCTCAAATGTGATTAGTCAGGAATAAGACAAATCACTATATCCTCTGAGCTTGACTTCAATGAATTTTCATGGAAAAAGCCATAGCATTTTAGAACCCATCTTTAAAAAAGTGTTGCATTAGACCTACTCTATGGGGTTTCTTTGGCAGAACATAAGAGAATTAAGCAGGAATTACTAGAGCTTTATATCACCAAGTCAGGAAGAGGCTTGAAACAGGGACCCTGCCTATGGTGAGTAGCAAGTAGAAGGTAAAGAATGAATTTAATGACTATTGGCCCTATTAAGTTTACTGGCTGTTCTGTGTTCCAAAGAACTTAACCTTTGGATTAAAGACTCTTTTTGGGAGGAAATACCTAGGCTGATTATAGCCAAAGCTCTGAGGATTAATGGACTCTTTTAATGGGGGAAATTAAAAAAAGCTAAGCATTTTTCTCTAGTCTAATAAGTGGAAGTCAGCCTTTCTTTTATGGGTAAGACTACATCAGCTAAAGACTACAGATAAGTTAAAAAGTGGAATCAGAGAGGTTATATGCCCTTGTTCCCCTTGGTACCATGTCTGGTACTTACTGACTGTAGGCCAAAAGAGCATTGACCTATAGTAATCCCAAAAGACAAAAAATGAGCAATGCCTCCAGAAAGACAGCATACCATGTCCACGAGCCTGTGAGAGATTTTATTTAACAGAAGACTGGAGACACATGCCTAATGAGAGCCTGATTATATCACCAGAAGATAGTAGTCCTGCACCTTGAAATGTGAGTTGCTTTTCTATGGGTGTACTCTCTAGTTATTCATATTGCCTATATGAATCCTTCTGCATCTATGCATATACCCTGAATAGGTGATCTCTTCCCACAGATGGCATATATGTCAGTGTACCTCAGGTTTATGGAGAAATATTATATCGCTCTTTTTTTTTACATTTCAATAAATGCCTTTGCTTTATGAATTGTATTCTCTGGATATCTAATAAAAAACAAATAGTAGTAGAAGCTTGTGAACTGTAGTTTTGAATGGATACAGAATTTGAATCTTGGATAGCTTGTCTGGAAGAACTGCTATGTAAAATGAGGGGCATCCCCATCCCTAGGTGCTACACATCTGCCTCATCTCCATTTCACAGCCAAATGCCCAAAAATAGATCATCTATACTAGAACTTCTTTTCATCAGGGGATATGTTTCAATGTGTGGATGGCTGAAATCGTGGATGTAAGCAACCATCTGCTGACCCCATATATATGTTCTCTCTCTCTCTCTCTCTCTCTCTCTCTCTCTCTCTCTCTCTCTCTCTCTCTCTCTCTCTCTCTCTCTCTCTCTCTCTCCACTTCTGCCTCTCAGCTGGGACCTCTAGCACTTTAAGATTGACTGTGGGTAATTGAAACCATGGTGGGCGGGGGGAGAGTACTCTATAGTCATTCACCCTGAACACTCTTCCTTACATAGGATTGTGACAGTTCCCTAAAACACAGCCCTGTGACACTGTGTGTGAGTGTGTGTGTGTGTGTGTGTGTGTGTGTGTGTGTGTGTGTGTGTGTGTGTGTGTGAAAGAGAGAGAGAGAGAGAGAGAGAGAGAGAGAGAGAGAGAGAGAGAGAGAGAGAGAGAGAGAGAGACCTAATTATTGATTGGCTAAGAAATCTCTGAGCCTGTAACACTGTGTGTCATATGCTGAGGGAGATGTAACTTTTGAGAGAACTACAGGAGAGGGAATTTGTCAACGTCTTGCCATCTACTTTTTTTTTTTTTATTTTAAACCCTTAACTTCTGTGTATTGACTTATAGGTGGAATCTTGGTAAGGGTAGGCAATGGGGGTCAAGTGACTTGCCCAGGGTCACACAGCTGGGAAGTGTCTGAGGCCGGATTTGAACCTAGGACCTCCTGTCTCTAGGCCTGGCTCTCAATCCACTGAGCTACCCAGCTGCCCCCATCTACTTTTGACCCCACCACTGGGCTAAAACTATTCTCTAAAGTCAGTCATGATCTCTTAAATATTCATCTATTTTTAAAAATTATGTCTATATTCTACTTGTGTTTTTTTTTTAGCAATTTTCAGTGCTGTCATCTATAGACCATCCCTTCCTCCTGGATAGTTTCTCCTCTCTGGACTTTCTCTGACTTCTTCTTAGGCTCTTTTACTGGGTCAAAATATGCCCCTCCCTAACTCTGGATGTCTGTCAAGGTTCTGTCCTGAACCTTTTTCTCTCTTCTCTCCATACTCTTCCCTGGTGATTTCATGAACTCTCATGGGTTTGATTATCATCTCTATGCAAATGACTAGCAAATCTTTATATTCTTTCTCCTAATCTTAGTCCTAATTTACCAATTTCCTGCTAGACACTTTCACTTATATCCTATTGGCATCTCAAGGTCAATGTGTCCCAAATATAATTTGTTAACCCCCACATTCCCTAACTCCATCTCTTCTCCAAAATTTCATACTTATTAAGGGCAGCACCATCTTTCCACAAAGGTTAGAGACTTCAGAATTGTCCAACCTACCCTTACTTTGCACCTCTTGAGCTAAAAATTGTAACTAAGTCAATAATGCCATTGCCTCTGCAAAGAGTATATCAAACAACTGCTCTATTTTTTCCAGTTACAATCCCTGTAACTTCCCACCACAAAACATGCAAATTTTACCCACCCCCTCCTTTATATGTGTTGTCTCTATGTAAACTCCTAGAGGACAGAGACAACATCACTTTTTCTTTAGGATTCTCAGGAACAGTGCTTGGTACATTGCAAGCAAGTGGTAAACCCATCCATTCATTCTCTAGTTCCATTAGTACTTGAAGATATAGTCCCCCTAGGTTAGGTAACTTGAATTCCACCCAAGCATTTTGGTTCTCTCACTACCTCTTTATGTGTCTGTGGTTACCTCCCAATTAGCTATTTTTCATTCTGTCCTTTCTAGTCCAAAGTTCCTTTTCCTTGGCAAAGAAAACAGAAGCAAAATAAGAATTAAGCAATTCTTTCTCTGTTGTCAGTTATCATTATTCTGTCTACCCTAAGAATGGTCACATTCCTTCTTTCATCCTCAACTACTACCCAAATTCATTTAATGAACTGAAAAACCTCTTTTCCCAACACTAATTGCTCTTATTTTTAATATTTCCATAGAGTAAATAAATATTAAAATTACTAACTTTCCAAATCATTGACAAATTAAATCAATAATAAAAATTATTTATACTATTTTCATTATGAGAAAGAACACAGAATCACCTCAAACCCTTACTATAAAGTCACTTAATTTCACTTCTCTGGAAATTCAGTCCTCACACCATTCAGTTTCTCAAGGTGTTAAAGACTCTTTTCAGAAATCCTCTTTGCAAGGTAAAGTTGAAATAACTTATTCAGAAAAGATCTCTTTATCTTTTCTCTCTGTGCCTTCTTCAGCTTTTCTCCAACAATGATGAGAAACATTTCTTCAACTTCTATAATGCTAACACTTTAGAGTTTCACTGCATTGTCTGGCAATTAAGAGACTCACAGATGAAAAAACCAAAGCCACACAATCCCTACATGAATCCTTAGGGAGAACACAGTCAAACATTTCTCGACAATCATTTCAAAATTTTCAACAGACTGCTTTTCTCAACCTTCCATTTAGCTCTATCTAGCCCTTAATGAGCTTGAAAGAAGAGAAACCTTTCAAGGATCCCTATGTTGCCTTCTACTGTCCTTTATGGTTTGAAAGAGAAATAAAAAGCAACATGGGCAGTAGAAGGGAAATCTCTTGAGAAACAAATTGGAAAAACAGACTTTGTATCCATTTTGCTATAAACTGCACTATCCTGAGAGAGCCTTAGAGCTGATTGGGCAAAGCAGAATCCCCTGTTATTTGCAGATCTGAGAAACTTGACAAACTGTACTGTTCATCACAAAATGAGCAGCACAACACTTTTTCTTAGACCCCCTTTTAGGGTGGATGTGAGAAAAAAGAATACTTTATTGGTTTGAAAGTAGAAAAGGAATCACTGTGTTCAGCAAAAGAACAGTGAGGAACAGAAAGAAGTTAGTAGAGGGTGCAGAGTGTTTCTTAAGAGACCAAAGGTATCAATGCCTAAAGTACAGAATTGTGAGATAACCAGGACACATGAATTCCCCAACTTGTATGCCAATAAGTATGTTACCACTCTTCCCCACAGTATTTATTGGAAGGAGTGTGACTGAGGTTCATGGGTAAACTGTAAGGTTTTAGTTATTTCTGCTTTTGCCTTCAATTGAGTAAATGTTATGTTCTTTCTTGCATTTGCCTTATCATTTAGTAAATGCATTGAGCTTAATAGTTAAAATCATCATAGTGACTGATTTCATGTGAATGAAAAATACATTATTTGGGGTTCAGAAACAAGAGGTTATGCCTAGGATGATGAGAAAGGGTAGTATCTACTCATAGCATGTATAGAAGTATGGTGTACCTTCTTTTGGAACCTAGACTACATGTAAAATAAGCCTTTTCTGGCACAATGGTAGAAACCATCCTATAAACTTTAAAGCATTAAAATTAATTTTACAGTACTATGAACCTTTCAGCTAAGTCTGTGGTCTGACTGATTATATTTAAGATAAAAAAGCAACTTTCATTAAAATATTTTGTTAAAATATTCCTACCTTTAAGCTTATTTCAACTATCATTGTTTATCATTGTTAAAACATCTCTAACCAGTTTTATGTGTATGGCATTCTATAAAGGAAAACGTAACAAATAGACTTATTTTTTTTTAATTTTTTTTTTAAACCCTTAACTTCTGTGAATTAACTTATAGGTGGAAGAGTGGTAAGGGTAGGCAATGGGGGTCAAGTGACTTGCCCAGGGTCACACAGCTGGGAAGTGTCTGAGGCCAGATTTGAACCTAGGACCTCCTGTCTCTAGGCCTGGCTCTCAATCCACTGAGCTACCCAGCTGCCCCCAAATAGACTTATTTTTGACAAACATTGTCAGAGGTTTGATATCTTAGAACTTCAAAAATGACAAGACTACTAATGTTCCCTGCTACTTGCATAATGCTTACAAGATGTTATTTTCATGGAGTATCATAGAAAGCTTACCACTATATCACTTTAACCAAAATTTATAGGTAACAGGTCAGCTAATACTCACTGTGGCCAGATTATGTGTGTGGAATATCTATAACTATCAGTGAAAGTTATTTACTAGAGTGGAGAGAAGCAACATCACCATGCCTTTGTATTTTATAGATTGATAAACACATTTGATTTGTTTGCTTATGTTTAATTTCTGCCTACATTCATTTAAAGTGCTAAATTTTAATGGATTTTACTTCATTATAATTTTAATCAACTTATTTTATATTTGCATAAGATATTCATGTTTAACTTGCACCATTTTGTAATAGCTGAATGATCAATAACATTTTTATTAAAAATTATAGAATTTGAGATGTGGCAGGGAGCATAGGAGCTATTTAGCCCAATTCATACATGAAAGTACCTCCACTGTAATATACAAAATGAGTGGTCCTTTAGGCTATGCTTGAAGATCATTTAAAAACATAGCTTTTAAAAATTTAATAAAGTATTGAAATCCCTCTGGATATCTAATAAAAAGGGATAGTATTCCTGTCTATCTTTATTCTTTTATTCAATGTCTGGAGGATTATATCTGTATGTATATATATATATATATATGTATATGTATGTGTATATGTGTATTGTATATATATGTGCATCTTTCCAGTCTTCTTTCAAACTAACACTGAATAATGCACACAAATTCTAAGATTCTAAGATAATGACATTAATGAACAGGTCCTTCAGATAACTTCTGAAGCCTTTCATGTCAAAGATATGTAGGATGGTGTCATTCAGATAGTAAAGCCTTTTTGAGGACTTTGTATCCTAAAAGTTGAACTTTGGAGGTGATGCTGAGGTAAGGACTAAAGTGGAACATTTGAACATACCTATCATGATCAAATTTTTTTTCCTTCTGGATGTGTATTATGAAAGCAAAAATGCATTAGAACTGGAGAATGTTAGACCTAGAAGGGACATTAAAGGTCACTTAATTGTATTTATGCCCTTATGGTGTATAATCATGGTTTAAACACCTAATGATGTTTACAATATGTTATTTCATTGATTGTTAGAGAAAGCTCACTATTAAATATCATTTTAACCAAAGTATATATGTAGCAGGTCAGCTAAAATTCACTTTTAGAGTACACTGTTTCAGTACAGAATAACTACAACTATTAGTGAAAGTTATTTACTATAATGGAAAAAAGCAACATTGCTGTATCTTTGTACTTTATAGATGAATATAAATAAATGTACATGATTTATTTGTTTAATTTATGCATGTATTTGTTTATAGTGCTAAGCTTTTAATTTTCACTTCATTATAAATTCCTAAACAACTTATTTCATATTTGTGTAAAATATTCATGTTTAACTTGTACTAATTTTCTACTAATCGACTGATAGGATTCCAACAGGAGAGAATCACAAATTCAATTCCCCCAGACACATCATTAAAAAGTTATAAGATCACAACATCAAGGAGATAATTCTACAGTTTCCAAGAAGCAAAATCAGAAATTTTCCTGATCAACTTGATGAGCTTATGAGGAAATAAACTTTTGTTTGGAATGTTGATTGTATCTTCCTGAGAATAGTATAACATGCCTGCTCCTTGGTATCTTATGGAGGATGGATTTCAGTTATCAGGTATGAACTTCTTGGTGCATACTGCTATGGATTAGTACTCTTTATTCTGGGCCTACTTTGTATAGGCAGTGAACTAGTCATACTTTTGCTTTAAGAAGATCATTTTGGCCACTAAGTGAAGGATAGACTAGAGTAGAGAGAGACAAGGCAAGAAGACTATTTCGTGAGTCCAGGACTGATGTAATGAGAACTTGCACCAGGATGGTTGGTGGTTGCATGAGTGGAAGGGAAGAGACATAGACAGCAAATGTTTTGAAGATAGAAATGAAAAGACTTGGTAACAGAGTGAATTTATGGAATAATGCAAGTGATGAGTCAAGGGTGGCACTGAAGTTGAGAGCATGAGTGACTTGGAAGGATAGTAGTGCTCACAACACTAATAGAGAAATTTGAACGAGGCAAAGGTTTATGAAGGAAGATAATGAGTTTTGTTCCTGGATAAATAGTAGGAAGGGGTTCTGGTAAGCACAGTACTGGAGTCTAGTCTTATAGCAAGAGAAAAGAGATTTCTTGGGAACCACCAACCTTAGAATGATCTAACCAGACAAATATTAAGAGTTTGAGATCTATAGACATTGTGGAAAAGAGTCAAGCCAGGAAAAGCCACTTAGAACATTCCAGAGGTTGTGTTCCAACACAAGGAGAGGTTCCAAATTCACCAAAAGGGAACAAAATCTTGTGCAGGATATTGGCATCAATACCAACTATCAGTTCTGTGGCTCACAGATCTAAGTCACAGAACCAGAGTAGATTGAGTAAAACTGCACCAAGGAGTAGCATTCCAGGGTGAGGAGTGTCCACAGGTCCTAAGGTTTGTGCTGAGCAAGGAGCAAGTTTAGAACCAAGCAGTATCACTGTGATTATAGCCCCAGGAAGGGAGAAGGATCACATGTCTATCATTGAGACCAGGCTGAAACTTGCAGCAGCAGAATAACTAGGGCAGGAATCTCAGACCAAAGAGAAGCCTGCTGTTTTGTCACTGTGAACCAGCAGAGTTTTCCAATTGTCTGATAGGGACTGAGGCCAGGAGCAATCAACTGGAACTCCAATGAGGAGCAATGTCATATAAATCCTACTGAGATGCAAATCCAGGTCAAGAACTTGCGGGAATCAAACCAGGAAGGCATAAATCATACTTTTCCCTATTACAGACCACATCACTGAAAGTTTTCAGGCCCCTAACTCAAGCTTTGAGATCCTAGAGTAACTCTATACTAGATACTACTATCAGCAAGCAGCAACAGAACCAGGCCAGATATTTTCCCCAGATCTAACATAAATAGTCTGAAATCAGGAAGCAGGCTGGAAGAATGAGCAAATATGTAACAAAAAAAGAATACCATCATAAAGAGGTATTGTGGATATAGAAATAATCAAGGCACAAATCCAGAAGAGAATGACTTAAATATCTACAGGAAAACACTCAAAGAAAAACATAGCTTGGGCACAAGTTCAATAAAATTCCTAGAAGTAATGAAGCAATAGCTAAAAAGAGAGTTTAAAATGTACTTACAAATAAAATGAGAATACTAGAGGAGGAAAAATAGAAAAGAAATGAGAATTATGGAAAAATGAACTGGATAGGGAAATAACAATTTAACACAGGAGTATTAAACCTTATATAAGCAATAACTCCCCCCAAATGTGAGTGTCATGAGACAACAAGAAGTATTTAAACAAAATCAAAGTCTGAAAAAAAAAAAGAGTAGAAAATGCAAGGAATGTTATAGCAAAAATAACTGACCTGGAAAACAGATCAAGAAAAGATAATTTAAGAATAACTAGGCTCGTTACAGTCAGAATCAAGATGCCAGACTAATAGGAAGATCCCTCACAAAATCCACTTTCACAAAAATCGAGAAAATTTGTCAGATTGAATCCTGTTTGTGAAATTCAAGGAAACAAACCACAATGAATCATTTTTCAGCCCAGGTTGGTAATAGAGAAATAGAGAAGTAGACATTGGGGACAGAATCTGGCCAGGAGCATGTCACGTGAGAATTCCAGCATTCAGGCAATGAAATAGGAGCTTTGGGATAGTCAATCATTTAACTAATGTTAGTTAATGTTAACTAATAAGCATTTATTAATGGCCTACGATTACCAGGCACTGTTAAATACTAGGAATATGAAAAAGAGTCAAAAGACTCTATCTGCCCTCAAGGAGCTTATAAGCTAATGATGGAGGCAGCAAGCAAATACATATGTATAAAGAAACTATATGTAGGATAAATAGGAAATAATTAAGAGAGGGAAGGCATTAGAATTTAAAGGCTTCCTGTAGAAGGTGAGATTTTAGTTGAGACTAGAAAGAAGCCATGGAAATTAAGAAGCAGAGATGAAGAAGAAGAGCATTCTAGGCATTGAGGGTGCAACCAGAGAAAATGCCCAAAGCAGAGAGATAGAAAATCTTTTCATAGAATAAGAAAGGACACCAAAGTCATTAAATCATAGAGAACATGGGGAGGATAAAGTGTAAGAAGACTGGAAAGGTGGAGGAAGAGTGGAAATGGGATACAAGGCTATGAAGGTCTTTGCCGAATAGAAAATTTTGTATTTAATCCTAGCAATGTTAGGGAGCTGTGAGGATGACATAGTCAGATCTATACTTTAGGAAGACGCTTTTGATAGTTGAATGGAGGATGTACCAGAGTGGGTAGAGATGAGGCATGGAAGCAAACCTATCAGCAAGCTATTGCAATAGTCCAGGTAGAGGTGATGAGAGACTGCACCAGGGTAGTACAGAACAGATAGGAGCTGAATCCAATAGCAGTCTACTGGAACTTTCATCCAGGGACAAGCCAACAGTTATCTTTTTCAGACCCAAACCTGGACCAAGAAGTTGCAGGGTTCAGACTGGGAGGGCAAGAGAGCAAATTATCCCAAATTTTATCACTTTGAGAAAACTGAATGTTTGTAGGTTCCTTGGCTGAGTTATCCCTGAGATTTTGGAATTCAATATTTCAAGAAAGCAGAAGAAGAATTTAAAGAGGACAAAAGCTCAGCCCACATATTTCCCTTGGAAGTGGAAAAAGAAGACCAGCCCTAGCATAAAATCCAAAGAAGGATGGAAGAATGAGCAAACAAAAAATAATCTTACCACAGAGAACTAATATGGTGACAGGGATACTCAAGACACAAACCCAGAAGAATATCTACAAACAAATTCTTAAGGAAAAATGTAGCCCAGGTACAGTTCCAACCAAAATGTCTAGAACAGAAAAAGCAAGAGTTTTTTAAAAAGCTAAAATAATTAAAAAACCCAAATGAGAGCAGTACAGTTGGGGAAAATGGGAATAGAAATGAGGGCCATGGAAGACAGATACAGGAAGATAATTGATAGCTTGGAAAAAAAAGGTACAAAACCTTGCCCAAGAAAACAATTCCCTACAAATGAGAATTAATGAAACTTAAGCTGATGACTCCCAGAGACATCAAGAAATCCCCAAACAAAATCAAAAGCCTGGAAAAATAAAAGAAAATGTAATGTATCTCATAACAAAAACAACCTGGAAAACAGATAAAGGAAGGACAATTTAAGAATCATTGGAATCACTGAAATCTTTGGACAAAAAAAAAGAACCTAAGCATCATATTTAAAGAAATTATTAAAGAAAATTACTAAGGTTTCTTAGTTTCAGAGGGCAAAGTTGAAATGGAAAGACTCTATTGGCCACTTTCTAAAAGAATTTCAAAAATGAAAACTCCCAGGGATATGATAGTCAAAATCCAGGGCTCCCCTAAGTAAAAAAGAAAAAAATATATTGTAAGCAACCTGAAAGAATCCAAGGACTGAGATACCACACTCAGCATCACACAAGATTTAATAGTCACAATTATAAAGGATAGGAGGTCTTAGAATATAATATTCTAGAAGACAAAAGGTCTGGGACAGGCTAAGAAATAAAAGGAAAGGTAGATTAAGGGAGAGATTAGTCAGAAGCAAAACAAATTTGTAAACAGGGAACAGGAAACAAGGAGAAGGAAATGGATAAGAGAATATCATAAAGAGAAAGACATAATTAATGGTTATAATTATGAATGTGAATGGGATAAATTTACCCACAAAACAAGAGGATATTGAAATAGATTAAACCAGTTTTAAAAAATATACATATTTTTTATTTTTTACAAGGAATACATTTGAAATAAAGATACACAGTGTTAAAACAAGGGGCTGGAGCAAAATATATTATGCTTTGGATGAAGTAAAAAATGCATGATTATAAACAAAACCATAGCAAAAATAGAACTAATTAAAAAATATAAATAAGGAAATGACATTTTGCTGAAAGGTACCATAAAAAAAAGAATTAATTTACATTTTAAATATATATGCACCAAATGGTGTAGCATCTAAATTTTTCTATTTTCAACTTTATTTTATTTCTAGTTCCAAATTCTCTTCCTCTTTCCCTTTCCCTCCTCTCTTCTCATTTTATGGATGAGAAAACGGAATGTCAGAGAGATGAGGTGATTTGCCACTTGAAATCTGAATCCCCTCTGTAGCTCACCATTGGTGAGTCTATAACTCTTTTTATGTCTTTGTCATTATATCTTCACTGAATCAAGTAATTTTTTTATAGTTAACAAATAAAACATAGCAGGATCTTGTGTTCTCTACACCTTTCAGTTATTTGAGTGACTATAAAGCTATGGTCTACTATAGAATATAATTTGTGAAAGCTTGCTCATTTCCTTCCTACCTTCATTCTTTTCCAAGTTGTACTCCTAACTCTCTAGGTTTTCTCTACTATGTCATAGAAATCTCTTTACTCTAGAAACTCACACTACTCTTGAATTTCAAACATTGAAAGTACTCTCCAACCCTTCAGCCTCTTTTTTTGATTGGATGGTTTCTCCTAGAACCTCCATTTTATAATGAGGACCACCTGCCAACCTTCTCTTTATTCCTCTCCAGGCTATACTTCTGGCTCTCCAGATTTTCTCTATCATGGCCCAGACTGAGTAACTTTTTTCCCTTCCCCTTTTCAGCTTCCCTGTAGGTATTATTTTCCCCCATTAGAATCTAAGCTCCTGGAGGACAGGAACTATCTTTCTTTCTGCTTGTATTTATATCCCCAGGACTTAGCACAGTTTCTGGCACATGTATTTAATAAATGTTTATTGATTTGATCTTTTATTAATTGATAGCTTTCATTATATATATAGATTATTTTCTTATCTTATAGGAAAGAGTTTGGCCTAATCAACTAAAAGTGAATGAAAAGTATGTGTTACCCATATTACAACATGCAGTTGAAATAGACATTTCCATGGCAGTGTGGACAGAACACTGAACCTGAAATCAGGAAGATGCACTTAAATTTGGCTTCAAACCCTTCCTATCTGTGTGACCCTAGGCAAATAATTTAACCCCAATTGCCTAATCCTTACTGCTCTTCTATCTTGATTCTAAGACAAAAGATGAGTTAAGGAAAAAAAACCAATTCATTGTTAATTTAATCATGGGGTGGGAGGGGAGGGGAAGGGTAGAGCTAGGTGGCTCAGTGGATTGAGAACCAGGCCTAGAGATGGTAGGTCCTGGGTTCAAATCTAACCTCAGACACTTCTTAGCTATGTGACCCTGGGCAAGTCACTTGACCCCCATTGCCTAGTCCTTACTGCTCTTTGGCCTTAGAACTAATACACAGTATTGATTCTAAGACTAAGGTAAGGGTTAAAAAAAAAAAAAAGAAATATCAGAGTTTGAAAAGGGTAATAGAATATTTTCCCCATAAACTTGGAGCACACTCTTCCACAAATACACTGACTATCACTAGGAAGAATAGATATCTGTAGTACAGATTAATGGCAAGGCAAACACACAGGGAACATATAGCTAAAGTGTACATATGGAGGAGTTCACATATAGAGAATACATGTGATCAGAGTACAAGCATGGAGGGACAACAATTATCTCTGCCAGATGTGTTATTTCTACCAGATGCTACTCTATCACAAGGCACATAGCGATTGTTGGCTCCTACTAATGACAGACACAGCTCCACTGTGCACCATAGTGGCTCATGGAGTGGCATCAAATACATCATCAAGGACCTATATAACTGGAAATAGAAGTGGGAGAAATTATACGATATGAGTGGAAAATTAACAAAAGGATAATATAAGGATTGCACCAGTGAACAGTAAAAGGACTAGAAAAAAAACCTCTCCATTGCAACTGAAATATACTGTGTTCTTGGCATAGCATTTCAACTTTCTCTTGCTAGATTATGGACTGGCAGACTTTTTTTACTTGCTGTTGGGTGATATACTCCTCAGGGATGCTAAGACTGTACCATATGGCTTTCTCTTACAGCTAGGGCTTCTGACAGTAAACTCTCAACATCTTAATTTTTTTTTAATCTTTCAATCAGGCATTCATCAAACATTTATTAAATACCTAGTATGTGTCAGGCACTGGTATACACACACACACACACACACACACACACACACACACCACACACACACACACACACACACACACACACACCCTCAATGTTCTCATATTCTGAAGCCATAGCGAGGTGATGGGCTTTTCTCAACTGTTCTCTGAGACTACAAAACACAAGTCAGCATGGCAGTTGGAGTTCTCAAGATACATCAGTAAATATGGGATAAAGCACAGAATGACAGAATATCAGAATTCAAAGGGACCCCAGTAGTCATCCAATCTACCCCATACCTGAAAAAGGATCCTTACTAGCACTTATCCAACAAGGATTCATCCAGTGTTTGCTTTAAGACCTTCAGTGAGGAGGAAGCCACTAGTTCTTGGAAGAGTCAGTCTATTCCACTTCTGGACAGCTCTAATTGTCAGGAAGCTTTCCCTGTACTCAGCCTAAATTCATCTCTTTGTTAACCCATTATTCCTAGTTCTGCCCACTAAGGCCAAATAGAACAATTCGAATTCCTCTTCCAAATAACAGCTTTTTAAGTATATAAAGACATCTTCCCTTCTTGAAGCTAAATAGTCCCAGTTACTTCAACTGATCTTTATGTGCTTTCTAACATCCTGGTTATCCTTCTCTTAAAGCTTGCCAGTTATACAAATATCTTACCTAAATTGTGCCTACCACCTCTAGAGAAAGAACTGATAAAATCTGAATGCAAATTGAAGCATACTATTTTTTTATTTTTTTAAAATCATTTATTAATATTCATTTTTAACATGGTTACATGATTCAAGCTCCTACTTTCCCCTTCACCCCCGCTGTCCCCCCACTCATAGCCGACGCACATTTCCACTGGTTTTAACATGTGTCCTTGTTCAAGACCTATTTCCAAATTGTTGATATTTGCATTGGTGTGGTAGTTTCGTGTCCACATCCCCAATCATGTCCTCCTCAGCCCATGTGTTCAAGCATTTGTTTTTCTTATATGTTTCCTCTCCTGTAGTTCTTCCTCTGAATGTGGGTAGCGTTCTTTTCCATAAATCCCTCAGAGCC
>NC_058132.1:70850712-70861731 GCF_016433145.1 Gracilinanus agilis
GCCAGCCCCTCCGTGAATCCTGGGGGAGCGGAGGTTAGGTTAGGGAGAGGACTGAAAGATACTTGGGGAGGTCGAGGGTGGGACAGATAAGGGGTAGTGGACGGGAAGGACCCTAGGGGAGGGGAGAACTAGGGGCTCCTGACATCCTGGGTCAAGGTAGGAGAGACCCAGGGGGGCGGAGAGGAGAGGATGGGAGGAGGAGGAGATCGGTGAAAGGGGGAGAACGGGAGAGAGGAAGAAGAAGGGGGCGGGGAAGGGACGTGAGGAGGGAGGGAGAGGGACCTGGCATCCTGGGAGATGGGAGTTAAGGGGCAGGGAGTGAGGGAGGGAGAAAAAGGGTGGGGACTGCGATACTCTGGAAAGATAGGGGAGGAGGACTGATAATGGGACAGGTAAAACACCGATGGTTTGGGAAGGGAGGAACTGTGAGAGATATGAAGAGTAGGAAAGAATGGAAAAGCGTATGGGAGGAAATAGAGGAGGTGAAAAGGGTGAGAATGATCGAGGACCTAAGGAGGATGGTCAGGGGCGTTGACAAAGTATCGAAAGAGGAGGTTTGGTGGGGTAAGAAGAGGAGAGGGGGAAGAAATAGATGGGAGAGTAGCATTGGGACAAAGGTTCTAGTAAGATACAGGCAAAGAAAGAGGAGGGTCTGTAAGGTGGCGAGGACACAGTCTAAAGAAGAGTGGAAATTGGGGAGAGCCGGGAAGAATGAGGGATGGAATGGAAGATAGAGGGACTGAGATAAAGAGGTGAAAAAAGGAACCTTGTGGAGAGTAGGGGCTAGTGTGGAGACAAGGGATGGTGAGAATCCTGGTATTTAGGGTATAAAGAAATTTTAGACAAGGGGCTTGGAAACAGGGATAAACTCATGGGCCAGGGAAGAGGAGTGTGATAGGGAGGCCTGAGAGAAAAGTATCAAATGAGACAATTGTAAAAAGTGCTTAGCACAGTGCTTGGCACATAGTAGACACTAGATAAATGCTGGTTCTTTTCCATTATTCTCTGAAGAAGCCCAGGGACTCTTTGGGTAATGATATATAAATATATAGATAAGTGAGTTCAAGTTTCTTCCTCCTTTATCCTATATGTGCATATTTGCTGGGTGCCATAAAGGAATCAAAAGACTGTTTGACTATGCCATATTAAATTCAAGGTTATTTAGAGCCCATCTAAAGCCTATGATTTGGGTCTTGGCATGGAAATTCCATCCTTATCATTGATGGCCCATTAGTGAAATGGAGAAAAGGAATAGCCTAGATTAGGAATAGATCATCTTTAATACTAAGAATGATTGAGCAGGTCAGGTTTAATCTTGAGATTCTTATAGGAATTTTAGGTCACTTTTGAAATTTTAGGATTAAATAACCAACATCCAATGATGTTTTAGTACTGACAGTCTTCCAGGGAGACTTAGGGCCAAGGGAGAACTTGTAGGAATGGACTTTTCCCAGGACAGATTTATATAGACTATAACATCTGGAATTTATATGGAACTTGGCCAACTTTTAACATGGAGTTGAGTTAAGCAGCTGTTTGGCCAACTACATGTGACTGTTTCATTGCTATCAGAATTCTTCTGAGAAAGGAGGAGAAAGGGATGTGATGATTTTCTGGTAATGAAGAGTTATAATGTTTGCTTCATGATACATGTTTTTAGCAATTTTAGAGTATCATTAAGCCTAATCTTTGGGTAAAGAACTTTTATGGATCAGATCTGCCATATGATTTGTGATATCCCCTCCTCTGCCCCATCCTTACTTCCTAAGACTGGAACACTTTAAGACAAAATCTATGCCCACCCAGTCCCCCTTTGCTGCAGTCTCACTGGCTGGTTATGTTACTGTCCATAGCCCAGTGGGAAAGAGCATTTCAGAAATGCTGAAACTATTCCTGGGACCCATGTTAATATGAGCTCAGTTTTTGTAGGATTCAGAAATGAGATTAATTTGGTCCTGCAGTGTAAATCCTGGATCTCTCTGCCTCACCTAAGTAATGCTGATAGCTTTTGTTACTGTATATAGCATGGATGAAAACACTGTGCTTCCTCATGAATAAATTGTATTTTCAGACCCATATCCAACTCATTTGATTTAGCTCTGCTCTGTTTTTCTAAAAGGACTGCCACTGGCTTTGCTGGGGTTTGGTGTCAGACTGTGATCCAGCTTCCTGTTTGTGGGTGAAGGGGCCTCACAAACAAAGCATTCCTGATGAGATAAAAATTGGCACACAGGCACATGGGAGCAGCTTTTTGACTATCACTGAGGGTAGAAGCCCAGTTTGGGATTATCCAGAAACTTTTTATTCTTTGAGTGCCAGATTGGGTGGTAGCAGAATGAGGCTGCTTTGTTCCTTCTGCTCACATCCTTTGTGTCTCTGTTCCTAGGGACCTACGGGGAGAAGCCCCCTCTCAAAGGTGCCCACCTGGAGGTGACAAGTCAAAGAACGAGACTGAAGAGTTAGGAGGCCATCTAGGTTGGGGCCCAACCTATTTGAAGCCACTTAACCACACTCTACTATGGCCACAGCCTTGGAGACCCCAGTTCAGTCTCCAGCAGAGCAGGAGGGGCTCCTAATAGTGAAATTAGAAGAAGATTCCTCTTGGAAACAAGAATCTGCTTTGTGGGGAGATGAACTTGATCTTGAGATCTCTCGTCAGCGCTTCCGGCAGTTTCAGTATCAGGAGGTGTCTGGACCCCATCAAGCTTTTAGTCAACTCTGGGAGCTTTGTTGTCGGTGGCTGAGGCCAGAGGTGCGTATGAAAGAGCAGATCCTGGAGCTGCTGGTGCTGGAGCAATTCCTGAATATCTTACCCAGAGAGATCCAAAGCTGGGTTCGAGAGCATCGTCCAGAGAGTGGTGAGGAGGCTGTAGCTTTGGTGGAGGATTGGCAGATAAATCCTAAGAAACCAGGACAGCAGGTAAGGAGAATAAGGAGGTCTAGTTAAATGCAGTAAAGGGCCTATTTAAATATTTTTGGGAAGTGGGGGAGGGGGGCAGGTCCAGGCCTGTGATTTCGTTGGTACAAGGAGCACTAAGTGAGGAGCCTCCCTCCACCAATGCGGTTTGGCAAATTTTTGGCAGTCTACAATTTTAGAGGGTTGTTTGTCAGCATAGAAAGATAGAGGGATTCGCTCAGGGTCACACAACCCATATTTGTTAGAAGAGGACTTAAACCCTGATCTTTCTATGAGGGCAAGGTATCTAATCTTTATACTAACTACCTTGCTGCTTCTCAGATTAAAGGACAATGGTCCTGTTTCTATTACTGGTCTATTTCCTGCTGCAAGCTTCTCTCCGGTTCCCTCACTCTCCTACAGCTCTGGTTTGTTTCTTAGGCCCTTTCTTTTCACTTTAGTGTCCACAATGAGAAAGTATTGCAATTCTAATTGTCTTGACTGCTCTGCTCATAGTCTGCCTCAGTTGACCAAATTTTCACCTCAAATTCGTAATCTTCCAAAATTTCTTTTTCTTAAATCTGAGAAACTTTAGTGAGAAGATTAAGACCAGTGGACACAAATTCCCCAGAAAACTCCAATTTTGCTATAGAAGTCCATGGGAAAAATAAGATTCTATCTGTAGAAATCATTTTATGGCTGTGTTTCCTGGAGCACATTTGATTTTGGGGGTGCTGGCATTGTAAAAGGTCTGGTCATAAATCTAATGGTAGTTGCAGCCTATTTTAGGAATTTTGAAAGCTGTAAAAAGCATTTTTTGGGTACCTGTTCATAGAATTTATAGTGTAGAAAACATAGCAAATTGAATTATTGGACTTTGAGGGACAGAGGACCAGATCATGTTATACCTACTTTTCATATGAATTATGGTTGGTTTTCATAGATAGGAAAGGAAGTGACAATTTTTGCTGCTTGGCATTTGGTTCCTATTGGGCTAAGTCCTTAGATGAATCCTACTACTAGTTGCTTTCCCTCTTACCCATTCACTTCCTCCCTCCTGGGGGAATTTTCTTGTCTTACCTAGAGTCATTGCCTAGAGGCCTTGTCCTGCTACCAGGAGCAGAATTCCCTGAGGGCTCTGCTCTTTCATTGTTGTTGCCTGGGTGTTAACAATTATCCCTCTTTTAAAATTCTCTGGAATACCTTGCCCATTCCAGGACAGACTGTTCCCTTCAGACCTGGGTGGGTAGCTGGCCCTTAGGTAAGAACTGATGTTCTCCTCGCAGTGGTTTCTCCCTTTCCCTCCAACATACAATGTGAGGGATAAAAACTTGGTTCTCTGCCAATACAACTGTGACAGATGCGTATATCACAAGAATGTCTGCAGCTCTCAGTGTGTAGATAGAAAGCTTTATTGTTTCAGGTTCACCTTTCCATGAGAAGGGAGAGTGAACCCTTATAGGAATTAACGAGTGTCCACACCTCTTACCCTTTTTTTTTTAGGATTTTAAACTTTAAAATAATCTTTTAAAAATAGCTTAGAGCTAATATACTCTTTCCAGTTATTAATACTTGGAAACATTACAGGTCCCTGATACATCACAACTCACATTCTTAAGCTTTAGTAGTCATCTAATCCATAGTAGCATTAGCAACATTCTTCATGCTACTGGCACACAAACACTCATTGTAATCATGCTAGACCTATGCTTTCTGATTGGCTCTACTTGACTATCAGCCTTTGCTAATTGCCAACAATTACAACAACGACAGGTGTTCATACTAGCTTTCAATAATAATATTTAGCATAAGTTAAAAAAAATTAGTATTTATTTAACATTTTAATGTTTACAAAGCTCTTTGTGTATATTATCTCATTTGATCCTTGTGATCAACCCTGTGAGATAGGCATTATTATTATCCCTATTTTACAGATGAGGAAACTGAAACAGAAATTAAGTGACTTGCTTAGAGCCACATAGCTTCCTTAGGCGGTGTCTGAGGTAGGATTGAACTCAGGTTTCCTGACTCTCAAGTCCAGTACTTTGTCCATTATGCCACCCATTTTACCAGTGACCCCCAGAATGACTTTGGTCTTGTCCATCAGTAGAGCTGAGGATTTTCATATTGCTTCCATAGTTCTTTTAACCATACCTTCTCAGAATAACCTGACCTTGGAATATTTTTGGGCCTCATTACCATTTTCCACCTTGTATTTAAGAAAATTATTTTATTTTTGAAAAAACTTTACCTTCCATCTTAGAATCAATACTATGTATTGGTGGTAAGGGCTAGATAATGGGGGTTAAGTGACTTGCCCAGGGTTACACAACTAGTATCTGAGGCTAGATTTGAACCCAGTGCCTCGGAGCTTCCCACAGACTCAGAATCTCAGATAGAAGTGACCTTTCAAGTGTAGTTCTGGTCCACCTCCACCTGAACAGGAATCATTTCTCTAACAGCCAAACAAGCGGTCATCCAGGGCTTGCTTGAGAGCTTTCAATGAAGGCAAGCCCATTCACTATCTTTTGAGGTAGCCCATTCCATGATGGGAGAGCTCTCACTGTTAGGACACTTTCCTTTTTACTATCAAGTCTACTGAATTATAGCCTCTACCCATTGTTCTCCATTCTTCCCTCTGAGATCAGGCACAAGAACTCTAGTGCCTCTTCTTAACAGTCCTTCCAATACTTGGAAACAGCCACCATGCCCTCTTCTAAGTCTTTTCTCATATTATAAACAATAACTGTAGAACCAAAGTCAACCTAATGAACTCAAAAACACCAAAGCACAAAGAATTTGTCATTTGGGCTCTGAAAAGAAAAGATAGTTTCAGGTTAAGTGTTCTGCAAAGGCTTTTTTTTTTTTTTTTAAACCCTTAACTTCTGTGTATTGGCTCCTAGGTGGAAGAATGGTAAGGGTGGGCAATGGGGGTCAAGTGACTTGCCCAGGGTCACACAGCTGGGAAGTGGCTGAAGCCAGATTTGAACCTAAGACCTCCTGTTTCTAGGGCTGACTCTCAATCCACTGAGCTACCCAGCTGCCCACCTCTGCAAAGGCTTTTGAAGAAGGCAGCCTTTGAGCTGAATCTTAAAAGATGAATAGGATTTAAGCAGGTAGAAAGAATGTAAAAGATAGGCCTTCCAGGCAGAGAAGATAGATACACTTTGCTTGCAGAAGCTAGTTTGTCATCAACTCCTGCTCACTCTTCTACCTCAGTGAATATACCCTTCTTTGTCTTTGCTCTAATAGTGGCCCCTGGTACCATCTTCACTCTGGAATGATAATCTTGGAGGGTTGGGGGTTAGGATTGAGGTTTTTTTGGGCCAGGCAAGGGAAGACCACATATCATCTGACTGTAAGTTAATGAAACTTAGGAAAATTTGAACTTCAAAAAGAGTATCCCTTACTTCCAAGTAGACTCTCAGGAGGACTGCAAACATTTTACTGAGGCTGCTGCTGCTCAAAACATTCAGAAGCCCCTCTTCTGGAATGATCTGTGGCACATTCTTATAAATATAGGACTAAAGATTTTTTTTTTTGGAGCTGTTTTCTGTTTTTTTTTTTAACATTTAATAATATTTATTTTTTAGAAAAGTTAACAGGGTTACATGATTCATGCTCTTACTTTCCCCTTCACCCCCCCCCCACTCCCCACCCTTCCATAGCCAATGCGCATTTCCACTGGTTTTAACATGTGTCATTGATCAAGACCTATTTCCATATTATTGATAGTTGCATTGGGGTGGTCCTTAGAGTCTACATCCCCAATCATGTCCGCCTCAACCCATGTGTTCAAGCAGTTGCTTTTCTTCTGTGTTTCCTCTCCTGCAGTTCTTCCTCTGAATGTGGGTAGCGTTCTTTTCCATAAATCCCTCAGAATTGTCCTGGGTCATTGCATTGCTGCTAGTACAGAAGTCCATTACATTCTATTTTACCACAGTATATTGGTCTCTGTGTACAATGTTCTTCTGGCTCTGCTCCTTTCACTCTGCATCAATTCCTGGAGGTCTTTCCAGTTCACATGGAATTCCTCCAGTTATTCCTTTGAGCATGATAGTATTCCATCACCAACAGATACCACAATTTATTCAGCCATTCCCCAATCGAAGGACATTCTCTCATTTTCCAATTTTTTGCCACCACAAAGAGTGCGGCTATAAATATTTTTGTACATGTCTTTTTCCTTATTATCTCTTTGGAGTATAATCCAAGCAGTGCTATGGCTGGATCAAAAGGCAGATAGTCTTTTAAAGCCCTTTGAGCATAATTCCAAATTGCCATCCAGAATGGCTGGATCAGTTCACAGCTCCACCAGCAATGTATTAATGTCCCAATTTTGCCACATCCCCTCCAACATTCATTACTCTCCCCTTCTCTCATTGGGACTATAGATTTAAAGTTAGAAGGGGAACAGCTAGTGGAGATGGCAGGTCTTGGGTTCAGATCTAGTTCTGGACACTTTCCAGCTCTGGGACCTTGGGAAAGTCACTTAACTCCCATTGCCTAGCCCTTACTGCTCTTCTACCTTGGAAATAATACTATCGATTCTAAGACAGTTGGTAAGGGTTTAAAAAATTTTTTTTAGTTAGTAGGACCCTAAGAAGTCACCTAGCCCAACCTCTTAATTGTACAAATAAAGAAACTGAGTTAGGGGCTCAGTGGATAGAAAGTCAGATCTGGAGACAGGTGAACCTGGGTTCAAATTTGGCCTCAGACACTTCCCAGTTGTGTGACCCTGGGTAAGTCACTTAACCCTGTTACCTAGCTCTTACCTCTCTTCTGTCTTAGAATCAATAAGGCAGAAGGTAAGTGTTTTAAAAAGAAAGAAAGAAAGAAAAAAAGAAAGAAAGAAAGAAAGAAAGAAACAAACAAACAAACAAACAAACAAACAAACAAACAAACTGAGTCCCAGAGAAGTTCAGGCATTTATCCTGGGTCTTAGGCTACTCAGGCACTTTGTACATTACACAGGTAATTAGAGACAGGGAGACACTACCTCTGAGGCCAAATCTAGCACTGTTTCCACTGTAGTGAACTACCTTCTCAACATCCTCTGTATAGGCAAATTGAATTTTTAGAATTAGCCAGTTCTAGTCAATAAATAAAATGACTTTTGCCTCAGAGGCAGCATAAGATAATGGAGAAAACATGGGACCTTCTGTCAGAAGGTGCTAGTTAAATTCCTGGCTCTAAATCTGGTGACTTAGGGAAGGTTAGCATCCCCATCTGTAAAATAATAATCATGTATTTGCTTCCTCCAAATATGTTCTGAAGAAAGTACTGTGTAATTTGAGAAAGTGAAACCATGGAATTTATTTTTTGGTGTATCTCTGGAGATAACTTCCAAGGATGATTACAAAGATGTCTTGAACTAGGTTACATTGTTGGAATAAGTAAATTGGGACAGACAGTAATTCAGTAGTGTTGAAAGAACATTGAATTTCATAGAATCTCAGAGTTTGACTCTCAGTACCTGCGTTCAGATTCTTTGCTACTTATTATTAGCACATGATTTGCCCTTGAATAATCCCTTTAGCCTCTGGGTGACTTGGAGAGTGCTCCTTGACCTCTCTAGGCTGGAGCTGTTTCATGTGTAAAATGAGGGTGCTGGCTTTAATCCCCTTTCAGCTCTAAATAATGAATCTATAAATCCTGTTACATTTCTTTTTCTTTTTATTTGTTTCTTTTTTTTAATGGATTTCTTTTTAAAACTTTCATCTTGGGACATTTAGCTGTGTCCCACATAAACCAACACTGGCTTGAATCTGCTATTAATATTTCTTGCTCTGGGATTCCCTGCCAGGATTTTGTTGAGTGATGATAATTGGAGGTTTTCCTACAGATTACTGCCAATGCACATGGACAGGAAGGGGCCTCAAAGGAGTCTAGGCCTTCAGGAGCCATGAAGGATTTGGAGATAGAGCCCACAGACTGCCAGTCTAAGGGACCATCCCAGAAACAGCTGCTACAGAATCCCTGCCCAGGACAGCACCAGCTTAAGGAGGAATCACGGCCTCTTAAAGAGAATGGTGAGAACCAGGGTATTGTGGGGAAAGAGAGAGCTCTGCCTGAGTCTGGACATCAGCAAATGGAATGTAACATTGGAAAGGATTCGATAGGGGCACGTGCTCAATGGAGCACCTGGAAACCATTGTACTCTGGGAGCATGAGGTTGGCTATTGCTTTGTCTTAGGTTAATCTCTATATTGAATATTGGAATCAGGATTTTCCCTTTCTCTCCCTATCTCTGTTTTTTCAGTTCTAAAATTGCATCTGAAGATATATTATAGGAAGCTAGTGGTCATTACTCTGTGCATTTGTCTTAGGTTTCTTTGTTAATCATCAGCAAAATGAAGTTCTGCTCTCACAAGTGTTCACCACCTCCCAAATGTAGGGGCAGCGATAGATAGTAAGAAGAGTTGGTCAGTGTATTTCAAAGATACTTAAGTTGTAGCCTCTTGGAAAAAGACCTGGACCTTAAATGTTTGTCTTTATTTTTCTTCTTAGCTGTTCTTGCTCCCCGGGTTCCTGTCCTGCCCAAGATAGGTCGTGTTGGGGACTGGGAGATGGCAGCAGAGTGCCAGGTAAGTTGCAGTTTGCTCTTTCCTCTCTTGAGATCAGATCCCCTCTCATTTTGGACCCTAGTGCTCTTCTTTCCTTCACACCTCTTTTTTTCCATAGGACCCTATGTCCTATGTCCAAGCTGGAGAGTCTTGTCCATGTTATTGATTAGGCCCTTGCTTCTGCAGTCCCTGCTCTCTCTCTTTCATGTTGCCTCTTGGCACAAACCCTATCCTTGGGAAACCTTAAGTTCCTTCAGACATTTGTTTTGGATCTTTTGGAGCATCTTAGCACTCCTTACTATGCTAACTGGGCAGGGTGATTGTCTATGAGCTTTAGCTTTTGACTTGGGGGATGTTGGGTTGTTTCAGGGGTCAGCAACAGAGGAGGATGCATCATTGTGCTTCTCTGCAAGCCATGGGAATCCTGCTCAGAAGGCCACCCGCAAGGATGCCATGAGAGAGAGTCATAGAAATGAGCTTTCACTGGGTAAGGATTGATTTCTTTTGGAATTGAGAACTCATCAGGTTCTAGTCAATTTTGTTCTCTGATAGATCTTTGGCTGGCCATTCTGTGAAGTCCAGTGCCTGTGTGATAGGGACTATAACCCTACTATGTTCCTTCCACAGGAAAGATTTCTGTCCAACATTGTTGCAAACTGCCCATTCCCAGGTCTTCTCATGGGAGGGAGAGTGCATTTACATTACATCATTGGGCCTTCTTCTTCATAGTAGCCTAGTCTATTTTCCATTGTTATTATCATTCCTAATTATGTCCCATGTCTTCTTAAGTGTTTCAACAAGATTGATGTCTTTATAAAGACAGCAGTAATTTCTTTCATTTTTTACTAAGAAGAATTTGGTTCTTTGTGCTTCACTGCTATTTCAGCACTTTCTCTAGAGGGTATTCAAACTCTTTGAGGTGACACTGTGATGTAGACAAATGAACAGTGGAAGAGAAGTCATAAGGCTGTCACTGAACATATATCCAAGGGACAGAAGCTTTAAAACATGGTATCAATAGTTGCAAAATTCCACTTTTTAAAGATTTGCAAATCACAAATTTTTTTTGTTTACCCTTATTCACACATATGTACATTTGATGTCATGGAAAGAGGACAGAGACCACTAGGAATCAGTTCTCCATTGACCAGTGGGGCATGGACATATCCCTTAACCTCTTAGGCCCTCAGTTTCTCTATCCATAAATGAGGATATTGTGTCCTAGAGGATTTCTAAGCAGCAGCTTATGACTATTCATAGTTACCAAATTGGTGGGGATGACTGGCTCCTAGAATCATAGTATTTCAGGACTGTACAGACTCCTAAAGTTCACTTTGTCCAGCCTGTATCTGAGTAGGAATCCCATGTGTAAGAGACTCGTTACCTCCTGAGTAAGTCTGTTTCCATTTTGGGCAGCTCTAATTGTTAAGAAGTCAGCCTTCCTCCTCTCTCCCTCCCTTCTCTCTCCTTCCTTCCTTCCTTCCTTCCTTCCTTCCTTCCTTCCTTCCTTCCTTCCTTCCTTCCTTCCTTCCTTCCTTCCTTCCTTCCTTCCTTCCT
>NC_058132.1:70862073-70921009 GCF_016433145.1 Gracilinanus agilis
TGCTTTCTTGCCTTTCTGCCTTTCTGTCTTTCTGCCTTCTTGCCTGCCTTCTTGCCTTCCTGCTTTCTTTCCTATCTGCCTTCCCTCTCTTTCTCTCTCCCTCTTGCCTTCCTGCATTCTTTAGGCTAAATAGATGTTGCTTCCACTGAATAATGCTGCTTCTCTTTGCTCTCCAGAGTCATGGCATCCACTCACGAACCTGGCTATCCTAAACACAGTCTAGTTTGTTAGTGTCATTTCTGAAATGGAGCAGAGTACATTGGGACTGCTACCTCCTGAATTCTTCCTAATGCAGCCCAAGATAGTTGTAGCTTTTTTGGCTGCCAGGGCAGACTGGGATTACTTCATAACAAGCTTGTAGGCCTGAAAACCCCCAGATTTT
Source organism: Gracilinanus agilis (assembly GCF_016433145.1). Lineage (NCBI taxonomy): Eukaryota > Metazoa > Chordata > Mammalia > Didelphimorphia > Didelphidae > Gracilinanus > Gracilinanus agilis. The sequence continues at coordinate 70,862,456 of NC_058132.1, forward strand.
TTTCATATAAACTGTTTTCTGGCCATATCTCCTGCATCCTGTGCATGTGCAGTTGTTTTTTTGAATATAAGTATAAGGCTTAATATTTAGTTACTTCAGTGCTTTCATAAATTTGGAATCTATTTGGAAGTGCCCTTCAGTGATATAGATTTCATTCTCTCCATACCTTTTTATCCAGTGCCTTTCTTGTCTGTGTCCTTTTGTAATTTCTCAATAGAATTCTGGTCTTTCACCCACCTCTGAATTCACCTAATTGTGGTCTGTAAAGTGGAGATTGTGGCTTTACCCCGAGGGGAAAATGGTCTGACCCTATGGGGTATGTGTTGGGAAGATATGGCACATGTTGCATTCTGCTTGAAATAACCAATTATGATGCTTATCTCCAACATGACTACACCCACTTTTATCTTTTAGCATTTCCCAACTCTCCTCTTCCCCCCACTGTATAAGATCCCAATCTTCCACCTTCTGAATTGGGCCCACTCTCTGGGCACTCACAGTGGAAGCTGTATAAGGGCCATTGGGAAAGCTCCCTGATTCTCCTAGCATACCAACCCCCTCTCCCTTAAATCACTTCATAGTTGTGGCTAGTGCCCCTTGTCAAGGAAGCTCTGTATTTCAGGGAACTGACCAATTATAAGACTTCCTCTCTTAATATTTCATTTTGGGTGGGATGGAGTAAGTTTCATGAGATGAAGAGGCATGGTTGGATTATGATCTGGATTGAAGCTATCCTTATTATATATCATTAAAGTGCTTAGCACAGTGCCTGACATATAGTAAGCTTGTTTCTTAGGGAATTCATTGATAATTTGTTCAATTTCTTTTTCTAAGATGGGATTAAGTATTCTATTTCCTCATCTGTTAATCAGGGCAATTTATATATTTTTAAAACTCTCAATAATTGCTTTAATTTCTTCTTCATGGGATATGATTTTACCTTTTTCATTTTTGAGACTGGTAATTTTGTTTTCTTTTTTAAATAATCAAATTAACCATCAGTTTATCTAGTTTCTTGATTTTTTCATAAAACCTACTCCTTGTCTTATTTATTAGTTCAGTGATTTTCTTACTTTCAATTTTACTAATCTCTTCTTTGATTTTCAGGATTTCCAATTTGGTGTTTAATTGGAGATTTTAAATTTGTTCTTTGTGAGGTCTTAATAAATATTTATTTCTTCCTCCCTTTACATTTTTGAAGACTCACACTTCTTTTAAACTTCTCTATTACTGCTGAGGGCACTGCCAGTCTTTCAGTCACTCAGACAACTTCAAAACTATCATTGATTCGTTACTCTCACTTTCCCATGTTCAGTTAATTGCTAAATCTTGCCATTTCTTTTTCCATAATAACTCATATATATCTCCTCTCCACTAAAACACCTCCATCCTAGTTAAAGACTGTTATCTCTTCTTACCTGGATTGTTGCAACAACCTTCTGATTGGTCTTTCTGATTCAAGTCTTGCCTTTCTGTAATCTAATCCCTATACAGTTGCCAAAATGATTTTCAAGTCTGACCATGTTATTCCCCTACTTACTAATCTCCATTGGTTCCTATTAACTCCAGAACAAGATATTTAACTTTTATCTCTTCCTTTTAAATGTCTATTTTTCTGTATTTTCTTTTTTCTTTCTTTATTTAAAAAAATTTTTTTAAGCCCTTAACTTCTGTGCATTGGCTCATAGGTGGAAGAGTGGTAAGGGTGGGCAATGGGGGTCAAGTGACTTGTCCAGGGTCACACAGCTGGGAAGTGTCTGAGACCGGATTTGAACCTAGGACCTCCTATCTCTAGGCCTGACTCTTAATCTACTGAGCTACCCAGCTGCCTCTGTATTTTCCAAAGTATGAAATTATTTACTGGATAATAGTGTACATACCTTGTAAGTAAATATCTACATGGGTTGTATGTGCTCAAAACATTTTTTACAGTTAGGAGTATGCTACCAAAAAAAGTTTAGAGGCTATTGGTTCTCCACTCATCTCCTTTCCTACAAGGAAATCTTTATAGACGTTGTAACTTTCTTTGTGGAAAACTGGACATTTCCTTGGGCTACCAGGTTAATAATTAGCAATTAGCAAAGCTAGATCTGGTTTGGATTTTAAAGAGATCAGTGGTATAGAAAGGGCAATCCAGAAATATGACCAGTCATGTAATCCTTCTGAAAAAAAGAAATAAGTTTATTAGTCTGGCATGACTTGTTTTTGATGAGCCCTCAGAATCACCTCTTCCCTTTCCAAGAGCTTCTGAGCCATTCCTTTAATAAATTTCATGTCATCCTCAGATTAAATAAGTATGCTTTCTAAGTCTTTAAGATTCCAGGAACATGCTTGCTCACTTGAGGGATTTTGTTTAGAATTGCCAACCTATTGAAATGAGGTTAGGATTGTGTTCTATAACTGCCTACTTTGACTCTTTCACTAGTTCTTTTGCTTCTTCCTAGCCACTTGTGAAAGTGACTATCCTCCAGAAGTCTGTCACAAGAGGCCATCTACCGCAACTCTCCCCTGACCAAGAATTCCTCTTCCTTTCTCTTTCTGTACTTTCTCAAAACCTTCCCCAGATTCCATTCTTATATCTTCCCTGATGGCCCCCAATTATGTCTCTTTCTGAGCTTCAGAACTGCATCCTGCCAGTGCCTCAGATCAGCTTATTCTCTTTTCCACTGAGGCTACTTCTCTTTCTTATCTATTTTATTAGGGACCCAGACCCCTCTGTTCCAAACTTTGATGTTATCACTGACTATAATGCACTTAATTTGTTTGTTTGGTGGTCTTTAGTTGTAACTGGGTCAAGTTCATCTCAATTCCTTGAGGGCAAGAAACTTGGTTTATTTTATTTATATCTCCATTAATGCTCTTCATTATTAGAACTATTTGAAGGAACCAGACCAGTAGTTCTTATAGCAGCTTTAGCACAGTGCCAGGCAGATAGGATACACGGAAGGTGCTTTTTTTTTTTTTTTTAAACCCTTACTTTCCGTCTTAGAATCAATACTGTGTATTGGCTCCAAGGCAGAAGAGTGGTAAGGGCTAGGCAGTGGGGGTCGAGTGACTTGCCCAGGGTCACACAGCTGGGAAGTGTCTGAGGTCAGATTTGAACCTAGGACCTCCCATCTCTAGGCCTGGCTCTCAATCCACTGAGCTACCCAGCTGCTCCCAGAAGGTGCTTTTTAAATGCTGATTGACTGACTGTGAACTTAAAATTTTTTTTTGATAACTGCTTATTGTTGTAGTTGAATTCCTTCAGTTGAGTTCAACTCTTCATGACTCCATTTGAGGTTTTCTTGGCAAAAATACTGGAGTGGTTTGCCATTTACTTCTCTAGCTTATTTTATAGATGAGGAAATTAAACCCAACAGGGTTAGGTGGAATCACACTTCACCAGGGTCACACAACTAATAAGTGTATTAAGGCCGGATTTGAACTCATGAAGATAAGTCTTTTTGACTCCAGGCCCATCTTTCTGCACAATGCCACTTAACTCCCCTCCAGCAGCCCCTCTGCCCCCACCCTCCCCCTGCAGTTTGATAAATACTGATTTCTAGTATAATTGTTTCCTCTGAAATCCCACGTATTTAAAGCATTTAAAAACTTTCTGAAAAGGATTAGTCTACAGGCTTCACCAGATTTCTAAAGGAGTTCAGGACACAAAAATGGTTGAGAGCCCTGAACTAGAGGCAAGAATGATCATAACGTTATTTCCATTTGTCCTTGATCAATTAATTCATTTTATTTATTTATTTGTTTTGCTTTTTTTTAATTACATGTAGAAATAATTTTTAACAATTATTTTCTGACATTTTACAATTCAGATTCTCCCCACCACCCTGAACAACTATTCTGATAAGGGTTAAACCAGTGCTTTCATGCAGTGCATATTTCTATATTGCTCATGCTGTGACAGAAGACACATATCACCCATACAATAAAAAACTCATGAAGGAAATAAAGTGGAAGATGATATGCTTTGATCTGTAATTGAACTCCAATAGTTCCATTTGACTTTGAGTCATATTTTGACAGTGTTTAAGTAAAGAGGCTTCTGAAAGGGATAGGCTGCTAGGAGATCTTTAAGGTCCTTTCTAGTTAGTTCTAAACCCTCTGCATCCTAATCTAAATTTTACTTCCCAGTGCCTTATGACTATTTTTCATCAGTTTATTAATATTAGGAAACTGACTGGATTCTTTGTCCTCCTTCTCCTCCTTCTTGACCTTCCCAGCTCTTTTCCTTAGAGGTTTGGTGGTGCAATAGATAGAATGCTGGGACTGGAGTCAAGGAGAACTGAGTTCAAATCCAGCTTCATACAAGTACTTTCATGACCTGGGGCAAGTCATTTAATCTTTATCTGCCTTGGTTTTTTTACTTGTAAAATGTTGATAATAACAGAACCTACATCAGGATTGTTAGGAGGATCAAATGAGCTAATATATATATATATATATAAAGTATTTTGAAAACCATAAAGAGCTACATAAATATTATCATCTTCATCATCATCATCATCCAATATGTGGTTTGTGCTACTACTGGCAGGCAATTTGAGCTTTCTGCCTAATTCACAATGTAACTTTCACAAAAGTTTTTGTATCAGGTGTTAGGGTTTCCAAGGGCTTTTCTCCATGCTTTTCTGTAAGAAGAATGAGTTGACTTGGAGCCAGATTGTAATTAGGAACACCAGGGAGGTGCCAGGAGTTCTCTGGAGAGCTCTGCTGTGATTCATGTATATGTCTTAATGGCAGAGTTCCTACAGAGTTGCCCAAGTTCAGTTACTTTGTTAACTACTGGCCATGTTGATTGGTGGAGGAATTGAATCAAGGATTTGTAAAATTCTCACACAGAAGAAATCACTAGGCTTAATGATATTTAACTGTCACAGGTTTCTTGACTAGACCAAATTTAAGGCTCTTTTTGTTGATGCTATTATGAAAGTCTGGTCCTTGTTGGGAGCTTGCTCTCAATGTTGGCTTCACCCTTGTCTAAGTATGAAATAATCTCCTGGGCTACTGAGTGTCACCTGGGATTGCTACTTATTTTATGTTTCCTGCCTGCCTAGATAAGGTACCTGCCCCAGCCAGACTAGGTTCTCTTGGTTTGCCTGGGCATTGGCCCGTGAAACTGGGCTCAGGAATGACATTTTTTTAAGGGAAGAGGAGGCTCAAAAAGTGTTGTTCTAACTTATGGCTTCATCATTGTAAAGAACCCTTGGTGAGAAACTCTCTTTACTAAGGAACATGGGAAGAGAAGAAGCACTGATTAAGCACCTATGTGTGCCTGGTGCTGTGCTAATTAAGAGTCTTATCATTTAATTTGGTCTTTCCTCATGCATATCAGATCCTTTTGTACAACTTCTAGTCTTGGAGAGATGCCCAGAGGAATGTGCTCAGGGTCACACAACTAGGATCTTGCAGAGAGGAAACTTGAACCAGACCTTCTTGCCTCTGGGCCTGGCTCACTATTCCCTATGCCATGTGGCCTCTTCACAAAAAGTTGTTAGTTAAAACACAAACAAAAAAAAAATCTGAAAATGACTGACTCATTTTCATTTGAAAAATTGGATGTTTTTAAAAGATAAAACTGATTTTAAGATTTCAACATCACATTTCTGTGAGGTTTTTCTTGTGGTGTCTCAGCCAGGTGTAATAGTCTAGGCAGCATGTATGTTGTGTTCATGTTGTTTTTCCAATGTGAGTGGTTGGACTGATTTTTCAAATGATTATGGCTTTTCTGGTAAGGCTTTGGATCTCTATTGAGATTAGATATTTCCCATGTATATTTTAAGCTAACAGAATTCTTAGATGCAGCACAGAACAAAATGCTTTTTTGAAAGGCATTTTATTCAACTGAAGTTGTATCCTTTTTAAAAATCAAAAAACAGTGAAACCCAGGGGGCTCATGTTCTTAACATCTTTGTCAGTTGTGGGACTCTAAAGATGGTTGGTTTTTGGGTTATCCATGTCTCTGGTCTCTTTTTTCACTAGCACAGAATTATTGACTATAAGGGTATAAGAGGAGGACTATTCAATTCGCATTTTTATTAAACACTAACTTTGTGACCAAATCCTTGCCTTCACAGAGTTTAACAAAGAAGATAAGCATTTCTAGAGTGCCTATTATGTGCTAAGTGCCCTTTTTTTAAAAAAAAAAACAACTATTATCTCATTTGAGATTCATAACAAACCCAGTAAGAGGTAGGTGCTATTATTATTTCCATCTTACAGTTGAGGAAACTGAAGCAATTAGAGAGTATATGATGTGCCCAGGGTCCCACCTGGTTAAGTGATTGAAGTTGGAATTGAATTCAGGCCTTCCTGACTCCTGGCCCAGTGCTCTGGCCCAGGGGAATATAACACTTTCACAGATAACTAGATTATAAAACAAAGCATATGCATATTAGAGAGATAGGGGAAAAGTGTCCCATAAGGTCCAAGATGGGAGGTTCCTGCTGCTTGTGGGCAAGGAACTTTTGGGAAAGGTTTTCTTTTCACTTCTAGGTATGTAATGAAGCCAGATGCACCAATTTTTGCCCATTTCTTCAAGGAGAACCTGAGCTCTATCTTTCCCTCTATGTACACCTGTCTGCCATCTTCCCAAATGGATACACCTTTGTTATTCTCATGCTTCTGTTTATGGTAGAGAACATCAGGGTGGATCTGGTGGACACACCTCCAGTGGTGTGTCAGGTTTTTAACTATTAGAGATTATAGATTAAGGGCACCACAACTTGTTGAGTGGTCTGAGAACTGAGATTTTTAGAACTTTTCTGCCACTATCCCTGCAAAAGAGGCATAGGATAAACAGCACTGAGGCCTATCTTAGACTTTTGTCTGTTTTATGGGCACCATGGCCAAATTGCCCCAAACATCCCGAGGTTCCCAAATCTTGCAGTGACCATATGGGGGGTTCAACGATATATTTAAAATTTTCAACTTAATTACTTATTAATAGATGAAGCTGTTAGGTATTTCTTAGATGGAGCTGTCAGGTATTTCTTTTTACCTAAGGCTGCATTGAAAAAATTCCCGATATATTAAGAGCACTTCAAATCAAGAAAGTTTGAGACCCTCTACGGTAGATATATAACAAGCTGATCTTTGACCTGTACTTAGTTTGTCATCTGTAGTCAGACACTTTATCGTGGAGGTTGAACTTGCCAGAGCTTTTGCTAGGGAAGAATTTATCTTGGAAAGAAGCACAAAGGATCACTTTTACTCTAATGATTTACATATGATTAAAGATTTTCTTCTGGAAGCTGATGGAACTATATTCCCTGACCCCCCCCACCCCCCCCCCAAACTCCCATCCCCCAAACTCACAAAACCATTCCCCTTTATTAAGCAGAACTTTTCTTTGCTTAACTTGTTCTACTTCTTTTTTAAAAGGGTTTTTTATTAGTGCATTTTTGTTTTTAAGTAAGTTCTCTTTTTCATGATCTGTTCCCTAATAAGAGAAAAAAAAAAGTTAAGAAAAAAATCTTATCTGGTAGCCATGATTCCAAGAATGTGTGCAACATCCCATACTCAGAGGCTACTGCCTCTTTACCAAGAGAAAGGCAGTGCATTCCCATGTCAGTTATCTGGCACTGATAATGGTCATTATATTTGATCCCACTTATGTTGCCTTTGTTTATATTGTAATAGTTATGCATATTTTCCTTCAATTTTTACTTTCCTCATTTTGTGTCAGTTAATAGAAGTCTTCCCATATTTCTCCCACTTGTTCCTTGTTTAACCAATCTTTGAGTACTTCTCTCGTTTCCTGTTTCTTTTCTGCTGCAGAAGTGCTGCTATGAGAGTATTTTGTATCTATAAGAATTTTCTTTCTACCATTGACTTCCTTCCATCTCCTTCCTTCCTTGTTTATACTGGTGCCAAAGACTTTATGATGGCATATCTTTTTTTACTGTTTCTGTTTTAATCAGAAGCAATCAATGAGTCTTTATTAAGAGTCTGCTATATGCCAGGTATACATAAGATGCTGGGGATATAATTGCAAAAATGAAGCAATTACTGCCCTCAAGAAGCTTCTATTCTGTTCAGAGTGGTCTCTTTTAGTCTAGTCAATATCTCTAAAATTCTTGTTCTAAATATTGTAATCCCAAATGTAGCATTATTTGTGCTCCTGGACTTGCCTTCTGGACTTTAACTTCTTAGAGTTAAAATTAAAAAAAAAAATACCCTTACCTTTTGTCTTAGTATGCTAAGATGGAATAGAGGCTAGAATGAGGCAATCAAGGTTAAATGACTTGCCCAGGGGTCACAGATCTAGGAAGTGTCTGAACCCAGATTTTTCCCACTCTAGGTGTAGAGCTCTATCCACTGTACTACTTTAGCTGTCCATAGAGTTAATATTAGCATAGCCTATTATTATGGGCCCTCAGAATATTTGTTCCTTGTGTATCCCGAAATAGAATGTCATCAAACTTTGTTTAATCAGGTACTCAAGAAGTAGAAGTCTCAGATGAATGGAATTTTCTCGTTATTAAAGGATTATTTATCTCTATAAACCACCCCCCTTTTTTTTAAACTACAAACCCTTACCTTGTATCTTGAAATCAAAACTATGTATTGGTTCCAAGGCAGAAGAGTGGTAAAGGCTAGGCAATGGGAGTTAAGTGACTTGCCCAGGGTCACACAGCTCGGAAGTGTCTGAGGCCAAATTTGAACCCAGGACTTCCCATCTCTGGGCCTGACTCTCAATCCACTGAGCAACCTAGCTGCCCCTCTATAACCCTTTTTCAACTCTTGCAGAAAATATTTTAGAAATCTGAGTCTACTTTTCTTCCCAGGAATATTGAGAATGTGACCAGAATAGAATCTTTCTTTTTTGATAGAATCTCTTGTAGGGCTTCAGAGTTATCAGTTCAAATGTAGATTACTTTCTAGATGAGAGATAACCATAGGGCTAGATGGTAGCTGACTCCAAGACACTCCAATCATCCAGTCAGTCAATAAACATTTATTAAATGCTCTCTGCTAGGCATTGTACTAAGCACTGTGGAGATACAAAAGAAAGGCAAAAGACAGGCTCCGCCTTCAAGGTGCTTATAATCTTTTAGGGGAGACAACATGAGAACAGCTATGCATAAACAAGCTATACACAGGATAAATTTGAAATAACCAGCAGAGGGAAGGCATTAAAATTAGGAGAGGTTGGGAAAGACTTCTTATAGGAAGTAGGATTTGAGCAAGAACTTGGAGGGAGCCAGGGAAGCTGAGAGGTGGAAGATACTTCATTTTCACTATATTTCCAATGAAAGTTTGTTTTCTTGTCTTTTGCCATCTTTCTTTTGAGAAGTGAATTGCTAACACATCTATAACCTAGATCAATTTGCTTACCATCTCAGGGAGTGGGGAGGGGAGGAAGAGAATTTGGATCTCATAATTTTGGAAAATGTATGTTAAAAATGTTCATTACATGTTATCAGGGAAAGAAATAAAATATATTAAAAAAAAGTGAAATGCTCAGAAAAATAAATTCTGAGAGTTTCAGCTAGGCAGTTTCTGGTTAAGTTTAAAGCCATAACGATAAGAATCATAGGATTTTCAAATTACAAGGGACCTCAGAGATTATATTATTTTATAGAAGAGAAAATTGAGACCCAGAGAGGCTCAATGACTTGTCAATGTCACATAGCTAATTAGTGGTAGAACCAGGTCTGGACTCAGAGGATCCTAGATATAGAGTTGGAAGGAATCTTTGAGGTTATTGGTCCCAAATAGGAAGCAGAAACCCAGAGAGGTGTCTTGGCAAGGCCACACCAGTTAGTGCCACAGGCAGGTTTCAAACTCATATCTTCTGACTTCAGACCCAGAGCTCTTATCTTCCAGCACAGTGTTCTGTCTTCTGCATCACACTGAGATTTTGCTACAATTGTTCTAATGGACAATTCCTTTCCCTTGTCTCCTAAGGCCAAATGTGCACTCACTTTCCTCAGCACAATGTGGTTGGCAGAGAGGAGGGTCCTGGGTTTGAATATTGCCTCTGATATCTACTGGCTCTGTCACCTTTGGAAGGTCATTTAACTTCTTAGCCTTAGTTTCCTCTTTGTCACAAATGATACTGTACTTTAGAACCTGCCCAACAGTGTTTTGGTGAGGATCAAATGAGAACTGATGTAAACCTTAAACACTTTATGCATGCTACCTATTATCATCACCATCACCGTCATTATTCTTATGGGGTCATGTTCTATCTGCCTCTGTTAGGGAAAGGGACTGAACTTTGGGAAAGTTTAGGAACCTACACAAACTATCATTTCTCCTTTTTGCCTCCCTGTGAACCGGATTTCCAGTTTTGAAACCTAGCAGGATCTCCTGGCCAGAGCAAGGAAGAGAGCCATGTATACCAAACCTTCTGGACTCTGGAAAAAGAGAGAACCCTGGAGATCATAGTTATGAAGAACAAGTGAGACTAGGGCAGACATCCTCCAGGAAGGAAGTAAAATCCTGGGCAGAACAGGAACAGTGGGATGTGGAAGACATGAGGGTCACAGGGGTACACTGGAGCTATGAGGAAACAAAGACTTTCCTTGCAATACTTGGCGAGTCTCCATTTTCTGAAAAACTCCGGACCTGTCATCAAAACCGCCCTGTGTACCGGGCCATTTCTGAGCGATTGCGAGAGCGGGGTTTCCTGCGAACCCTGGAACAATGCCGATATAGGATCAAAAACCTTTTACGAAATTATAGGAAAGCCAAGAGCAGTCATCCCCCTGGGACTTGCCCTTTCTATGAGGAGTTGGACACTCTGGTGAAGGCTCGGGCTGCTGTCAGAGCTGCAGACATCTCAGAGGAGGGTGCTGGTCTCCCCAGGTTGGGGGATAGTGATGCTGAGACAGAAGAGCAGGAAGAAGGGAACTGGGAACACGAGGCAGCTACAGAGGCCATGACAGCTGAAGATTGTAATGGGGATAAGGTGGTCATTGAAGAACCAATACAGGGACCCAAGATGTCTGGTGGCCCAACCTTTTTCCAAAGTCGCATTGGTAAGACTCTATTAGGATCCTTGCACCTATTCCTCCCCTCAGCTGCTCATTCCCCTGTCTTGTCTCCCTCTAGTAATCCCAATCTATTCCCTCTTCCCTCAGGAAATTCATATATGCATCCAAAGGGGCCGGGATGGGAAAGCAGAAGGAATTATGATCTAGTGAATTGTGTCCTGTCTATGAGAAATCAGAAATGTTACAACTGAAGCCCTTTAGAGCTGGAAGGGGCCCTAAAAATTCTCTATCAGATTGTAAACTTTATGAGGGTGAAGACCATATTTTGTCTACATGTTGTTTATTTCCCAGCACCTAATACAGCTCTTTACACACATGAATGCTTGATACATGTTTTTTGAATTGGATTTAGGTCTGATACTTCATTTTACAGTTGAAGGAACCTCTGAGGTTTTGAGAAGTTGCCACTGCTCCAACATCACTTAACTCTAGTCAGTATCATAATTGAATTGGAATCTCAGTCTCTTGACTGATCTGAAAAGGGAATGAAAAATAGTCAGTATTTTCAGGATGTGCTGTTGGTAACTACTTACATAACCTAGAACACATGAGTATTTTTCTTTATCCTAGCCTCTCTGAAATGAAGTTACTAATCCCCAGTTACACTCTTTCTCCTTTTTCCATAAAATCTATTCAGTTTTCAGGGGCAACTAGGTAACTCGGTAGACAGAGAGTCAGACTTGGAGTTGAGAGATCCAGAATTCAAATCTGGCCTCAAACACTTCCTGGCTGTATGACCCTAGCAAGTCACTTAACCCCTTTTGCCTAGCCCTTACCACTCCTCTGCCTTAGAACTGATACTATGTATTAATTCTAAGATAGAAAGTAAGGGTTATAAAAAAAATCTGTTAAATTTTGACCAGGATCATAGAATTGCAAAGTTGGAAGGAGACCTTGGAGATCTTCTATTCCAAACTTTACAAAAAATATGAATCTCATACATCATCCAAAATAGGGTTTGCACAAAGCAAGTTAATTAGGAATATTTATTTCCTCCAGAAATTTAGAATGGAAAAAAAACTGCATTAAAATAGTCATAACATATATAGTGTAGACTAGCAGTCCCCAACTTGATGACCCTGGTGTGGCATGAATAGAATAATTTATGGGTCCTTTGTGATCCTTAAGCTTAAATTCTCCGAATATGGCAAGCTGGTGCAGTGGTATCATATTCTACTAAATTCAGCGAACATTTATTAAACACACGCGTATACATACAATACACACATGTACATGTATGTACACATACATATTGAACATATATATGGCATTGTGTCTGGTGTGTATACATACATGCATTTGCTAGGTGGTGTGTTAGGTGCTGGGGATATAAATACAAAGAGTGGAGCAGTCTCTATTTAGAGGTTACATTCTGCTAGGGAAAATACAACATATACACAGATAAGTAAGTAAATGAAAGAGAGTGTCAAAAAGATCTAAGACCAGAATTTTGTAACTAGCTGCATCTTTTGCATGTTCCTTTGGGGGCTTAAATTTTGGCCTTAGGGCATAGATGGGCTCTTTTGTTTGGGGGAAGCAGGTCTGATATGGGACTAGTTTGACCCTGATTGTCAGTGATACTCCTTTAGTAATGGGAGAATCACTGGACATAGACTCTGGTCTTGGCTGTGCTACTAGCTGTTGGACCTTGGAAAATTATTCAGTGTTTCTGGATTTTGTTATCTTTATCTTTAAAATGAGAGGCTTGGACTAAAATCATGGTATCTTAGCACTGCAAGGTACCTTGAAGGGGAGCTAGCCTGAAGCATCTTGTCTGAAGCATGAATCCCCCTCTACAACCTTCTTGACAAATAATCATCTCACCTCTAGTGGAAGGCCTCCTGTAGAGGGGATTATGTTTATTAGCTAGTCTCATAGGTCCCATCCAGCTCTAAAGTGCTGATTCTTTTTTCCTTTTCCTTGTCATCTCATTTTCTTCACAATTCCTCATGTGCTTAACAGGCCTTTACTCCTAGGCCCAGGAGAGTTCCTCCAGGCCACCAGGCACCTACCAGGATGACCCTTTCTAGGTTTGAGAACTCTAAAACCTTCTCTTCTGGTAGCAGGTGTGCACTGGGGCTATGAAGAAACCAAGATTTTCCTTGCCATTCTTGGTGAGTCTCCATTCTCCAAAAAACTTCAGACCTGTCACCAGAACAGCCAAGTGTATCGTGCCATTGCTGAGCGGTTGCGCCAACGGGGTTTCCTCCGAACACTAGAACAATGTCGCTACAGGTTCAAAAACCTCCTACGAAGTTACCGGAAAGCTAAGAGCAGCCAACCTCCAGGGGTTTGCCCTTTCTATGAAGAGCTGGATACTCTCATGCGTGCACGAGCACTTCTCAGAAGTGCCCGCTTCCCAGAAAGGCCAGGGATGAGAGATGCTGAAGAACACAACCAAGAGGCCTGGAGACAAGAAGAAGAGGAAGCAGCCAAAGAAGACAGAGGCAGTGATGTGCCAACTCAGCATTTTAAGACCCATAACACTGTAGCTCCATTTAAAAGCTGCATTGGTAAGCTTCTCCCTGTTAATTGGACAGCCATATGGCATGGCTTAATAGAAATAGCATTGGATGGTGAGTCTAAAGGTAGGAGACTCATTTCAGCTCTGTGGACTAATCACTGTGACCTTGAGCTCTTGTCATTGCCTCCATCTTCCCAAAAGTTAAGTAGGCATAATTTCTGCCTCAGAAGAAGCCCTTCATTGTGACCATAATGAGGCAGCATGCCGTAGATAGCATTCCAGACTCAGCCGTAGGAAGACCTGTGGTCAGAGCCTGTCTCAGAAACTTCTTAGTCATGGGACCTAGACCATATCACTTTAGCCTTCAGTTTTCTTATCTGTAAAATGAGGAGGTTGGACTTGATAGCCTTTTTGGTCCCTTCTTGTTCTAAATCCATGATCCTGTAATTGTTAGCCTTTAGCCCATTCCTGTTTTCTTAGACTTCTTTTTCTGTTCTGACTTAATGTCCCTCCTTCTCGTATAGTTCTGACCATTGAAATAACTTAAAATGACTTAGAACTAGCCATCTCAACAGTGTAGTCCCCTTTACTTTTCAGTTCTATGTTCCATTGTCCTTCCCTTGTCTTGCCCTTGTAGTTCTTAATATGGCCTCACCTATTTGCCTTTTTCCTTCTCCCAAACTGTTGAGTATTCTCAGAAGAAGGCACAAAGCTGTGCAAGAAATGATTACAAATTCCTGCCATCCCACCTCAACTGGTTCACTGTATGGCAGTTTCCTCTTTCATTCATTTCTGATGAACTTTCTACCACACTTCCTAGACTAGAAGTTCAAAACCATTTTTAAGCCCCCAACTCTATTCTACCCCTCTCTCTTAGCCATTGATATTTATATCTTCAATTTTTCTGAGAAGATGTGAGGCCATCTGCCATATGCTTTCTCATTTGCCCTTCTTTACATGTTGGAACTTCTATATTTACTCATCTTTTACTCTTTCCTTTCCTTTAGCTAATGCTAAATCCTATTCATACTCGATTAGATCCATTCTCATCTTTTTTTCTTTCTGTTCATTATTGCCTTCCTACATCCTGGCTCTTTCTTCTGTCCCTAAAAATGAGCTCAGGTCTCTCCTACCCTAAAAAAATCTTTCCCTTCATCTTGCTACTCCCTAAAGTGATCTATTTTTACTGACACACATAAAATTGGCTCTACTCTTTTTTTTCCAGCCCTTATCTTCTGCTTATAATCAATACTATGTATTGGTTTAAGGCAGAAGGAGCGGTAAAGACTAGGCAATAAGAGTTAAATGACTTGCTCAATCACATAGCTAGGAAGTATTTGAGACTGGATTTGAACTCAGGACTACCCATCTCCAGGTCTGGCTCTCTATCCAGTGAACCACCTTGCTGCCAATTGTCTGTATTCTTCTGCATATACTTCTTTACTTCATATAGCCTTCCATAGCCTGGCTTCCATCTCTAATGAAACTGCTCATTTCAAGGTCACCAGATACCTGTTAATGGCGAGATCCAGTATTCTTTTCTTGGTCTTACTCCTCTGACATTGTTTTATAGCATTTGACTTTATTGACTCCTTGATAGTCTTTCCTTCCTCACTTTTCATAATGTTGTTTTCTCCTAAGACTTCTCTCTCTAGGGCTACATTATCTTTGTCTCTTCTGGTTCATTTTACTTGTGCCTTCTTTCTTGACACAACTTCTTTTGGGTACCTTATTTACTCGCATGATTTTACTGGGGAAGTAATTCATCTCTGCCATTGACTATCTATTCTGTATGTCTAGTTGTGATGTTTTTCCTCAATCCCATCACTACATTTCCAGCCTGATAAGCTTTTCTACCTGGCGGTCATGACAGCAACTCAAACTTAAATGTCTGAAATGAATCATATCTCTTCCTACCTAAATGTGCACTTTCTTCCAGATTGCCAATTATTCTTCGTGGCCCCACCATCTTCTGTCATCTAGCAAGAAACAGTAGAGACCTCTTTGTATCATTAGTCCTCCTCACCTCCCACATCCAGTCATTTGCCAAGTCCTTCCTTCACAGTATCTCTCCAATCCATCTCTCAGGACCTGCATTGTGTAACATAAATAATCTTAAGTGGGGTTACTGTGGAGTTCTGTGCTCCCACTTAAGATTATTTATGTTATGATTGCCACCATATTATTACTTCCCCCCCAGTCTATTGTGTGGTGATCTTCTTGTGGATCTACCCACCTCTAGTTTCTTTCTTTTCCAAGTTATTTTTCAATTGGCTATTGAAATTATCTTCTATGTCTGAGCCTGAGGAAGGCATTCACTTGCTCAAAAAAGCTTCTGTGACTTCTCATTGTGATGGGATAAAATGAGGTTCTGGCATTAGAAACCTTAGGTAGTCTGGCTCCAGCCTACCTTTCTAGCATTGTTGTAAACAAATTCTCTTTACACATTCTACATTTAAGCCAGACTAGATTGCTAATTATTCCTGAATTTCATCTTATCTTTTTCCTCAAAAATTTGCAGGCCATTTCCTGTGCTCCAAACACCCTCCTTTTATACTTCTTCCTACTAAAATCTTAGCAGAGGTGCTCTCTTCCTCCATGACATCTTGCCTTCCCCTCCTAGTGGAAAGTAATCCATTTTCTCCTCACATTTTTCTGATTACTCAGGCTTCCCTTTTTTCTAGATCCCATTTTTGTTGTTTCATACTTGTTTTTGTACATATTTGAACCCCTTAATAAATTTAAAATTTTCAAGATGTCATGGAAAGAGAGCCAGGCCACTGACTTGGGAGTGCTCAGATTAAAGTCTTTTCTGTGGCATCTGTGGGCTATGGTATTCTAGGCAGTTAGAACCCTGGGCAGCTCTCTGATATTGTTACCTTGCAGACCAAATGCCAGCCTGCATTGGTAGAGGGAATTTCCTCATTGGGGGTTCCTTACCATAGTGAAAACACAGGAGACCTAGGCTTAAAAACATAAAGCTCCTTGAATACGGGGATGGTTATTTGTCTTTCCATTCCCAGGAAACAGTAGAGCAGGCACAGAAAACATGTTTTCTTAGTGGGAATGGAAGGTGTCCTCTTGCGTCCATATAAGTGAATCAACATCCGTTTGTGGAGTTAGCTGTTTTTTGGTTTGTTTGTTTGTTTGTTCGTTTGTTTGTTTTTAAGTCAGCCGCCAGCCAGTCAGAGAATAAGAACACCCTTGGAATCTGAGAGTCAAAGCTTTTATTAACCTACGCTAGCAAATATGATCATTGGTGGCCAGGCAGGCATTTAAGAGATTTGTTTCAAAAGGAATTGATCAGATCCTGGAATAGGAATTGGGCTTGAGACTTCACCAGAGGGCCCCAAGTCCCCCTCTCTATTCGTCATGCTTCCTTAAAGAGTATCTCTGGGGGCAGCTGAGTGGCTCAGTGGTTTTAGAGCCAGGCCCAGAGATGGAAGGTCTTGAGTTCAAAAATGGCCTCAGACACTTCCTAGCTGTGTGACCCTGGGCAAGTCACATAACCCCCATTGCCTAGCCCTGACCACTCTTCTGCCTTAGAGCCAATACCCAGTATTGATTCTAAGATGGAAGGTAAGGGTTAAAAAAAAAGTATCTCTAGCCATTTTCTTTTTGATATATATATACACATTTTCCTTCTGATATATATATATATGTACATATATATATATATGTATGTATGTATGTATGTTAATCATGGCAGAGAGGCTGAGATTTGTCTGAGAAAAGTTCTATAATTAGGTCTCACATTAGTCCCTTTTAGTCTCCTAAGCAAAATCACTTCCTCGTTACCTGCCCTAGTATGATTTTCCAAGTTCAGACAAGGAACAGATTTAGCAGAATCCTACTCAGCAGAACAATTTACCAAAAATTTTACAAATACTACAGAAGACATAATCCATGCCATGAAATGCTTTAAAAAATTGTTTTTTGGAAATTGAGTTTTGTATGTTTATCTTTTAAAAAAATTTTTATTGTTATCTTTTGTTTTTATATCAATTACATTTCCCTATATATCTTCACCTGTTCCCATTCCCTTAGAGTCATCACCTCTGTTATAAAGATAACAGAGAATAAAAATAAGGAGAAAAGTAGTTCAGCAAAACTAAATATATAAATTAAGCCTGGCATTATGTATACAGTGTTCTACACTTAGAGCCCCACAATAAGTGGGGACTCACAGGATCCTCCTATTCAAATAAAGGAGGGAGGTTGCAATGAAGCCACCATCTCTAGTGTAATCAAATTTTGTTCCTTTTTCTCATGTACTCCCATTTCTTTATTTACTATCACAGTTACATTCCTCTTCTTCCTTTTCAGGTTTGGACATGAAGTCTGAGAATGAAGAACAGAATTCAAAACAAGAAGTTTCTGAGGAGCCACACAAGGCATTGTCAAAACATTTTGAAGAAGATGGTGGCCAGACTGTTTGGGAAAAAGACTGTGAGGATGAATATGAATCAGGAAGACAATGTGAAAGTCCTTCAGAGGAACAGTGGGAGAAATGTGGTTCTGAAGAGGATTTAGAAAAATTAATAGATCATCAGGGACTGTACCTAGCAGAAAAACCCTATAAATGCAATACATGTGTGAAAAGTTTCAGCCGGAGTTCTCATTTTATTGCACATCAGCGGATCCACACAGGTGAAAAACCCTACAAATGCCTTGAATGTGGGAAAAGCTTCAGTGACCGTTCTAACCTCAATACTCATCAGAGAATCCATACTGGAGAGAAACCTTACAAATGTCTTGAATGTGGAAAAAGCTTTAGTGATCATTCAAACCTAGTCACCCATCAGAGAATCCACACAGGAGAAAAACCCTATAAATGTAGCGAGTGTTGGAAAAGCTTCAACCAGAGTTCAAATCTTATTAAACATCAGAGAATCCATATGGGAGGAAATACTGACAGATATGAGCATGGGGAAAGCTTTGCTAACAATCCATCTTTGAAGGCACACTTGAAAAATCATGCTGGGGAGAAGATTTCTGAGCAGCTTGAAGGAGAAAACAATTTCAGTATGAGCTTAACTTGTCCTGGATCCCAAAGAGCTGACTCTGGAGAAAAACCCTTTGAATGTCATGAATGTGGAAGAAGCTTCAGTAAGAGCTCAGCCCTTACTAGTCACCAAAGAATCCATACAGGGGAGAAACCTTATGAATGTGCAGAATGTGGAAAAAGCTTCAGTAAAAGCTCAACACTTACTAACCATCAAAGAGTCCACACAGGTGAAAAACCATATAAATGTGTTGATTGTGGGAAATGCTTCAGTGAACGTTCAAAGCTCATCACTCATCAAAGAGTTCACACAGGAGAGAAGCCCTATAAATGTCTAGAGTGTGGAAAAAACTTTCGTGACCGTTCAAACCTTATTACTCACCACAGAATTCACACAGGAGAGAAACCATATAGGTGTGGTGAATGTGGGAAATGTTTCAACCAGAGCTCAAGCCTTATTATACACCAGAGAATCCATACCGGAGAGAAACCCTACAAATGTACTGAGTGTGGAAAAGACTTCAACAACAGTTCACACTTCAGTGCCCACCGGAGAACACACACTGGACATAAAGCTATGTAGGACAGAAAAAAACAAATGTTGATTTAAATTTTCTAGCATCATATGATATATTTGCTAGAAAAGTATTTTTTTTAAGTTTTAGGCTCAGTTCATCCTAGGAAAGCAATACTGGTGTAAAGCCAAGCAGCTTGGACACGAATTTTAAAATCCTGAAGAGTTGAATATTAAAACATTTCACAAAAACAATTTTCTTTTGTGTTGGCAAAAAAACTCTCACAAACACATAGTACTTTGGCCAGCCTCACCCTGGCTAATGAAAAATATTGTAGCTAAACAAGTAACTTCATAAGTGCAGATGTGAATTATAGTTCTAATATAGACAAGCCATTAATTAGCATGGAATCTTTCTCTCTCATTTCAGGATTCATGTATAGAACTGAAGCAATAAAAAAAATTACCACCTCATAGATTTTTGATTTACAGCAGGGGAAGGAATGCATTTAATAGAAAACATTTCAAGCTCACATTACAACCTTATAAGGCAAATAGATTTTTTTCTTCTATTTATAAATGGGAAAAATGAGAAAAGTCTTTAATGTAGCTCAGATATTGTAAACACAAAAATAGAATACATATAGGAGAAAAGCTTGTTAATTTGATAAAAACATAGCTTTGAGTCTGGTGGGAAACTACACACAGTAAGTAGAGGAGTTTGGGGCTCTTTTCTGTGCTTAGTGCCACTCTAGCAAGCCCTGGCTGAGGCATTAGTGGGAAGCTTGGGAGATTTTTGTGTTTGTCTTTTTTAAGCTACTGGTGGCGATGGTGTTCCATAAATTCAGGTATTTCCTCAGAGTATGGGGGAAATACTGATGGTGATAATACCTCATATTCTCTCTGCCTACCTGTTTAGAATTCTGCCCAGGAATAAAAATAATTCCTACTTAATTATCTTAATAAAGTAGAATTTAGTTCTTGTGATTCTGTCTTAAAATTATTAAGACACAAATGGGTAGTTGGTGGAGGATCACATTGCTCTATTGTGTGCAGATGGATTTCTCAATTCCTGTTCTCCAGCCTTGCTGAGAGAACCGTTTTTTTAGTACTGATTGAGATCTGGTGGAATTTTTGTAGTCTGAGCCATGTTGGAAATGAAGAATCTTATTTATGCTATTGAAAATCTCGAGTACCATCATCCAAAGTTTAGGGTGACTCAATTGCCTTCTAAAATTACTGCTGATGGAACAAATAGGTCAGAGGAAGCAGGTCATTTGTCAGACAACTAGTTTGAAATTCTCAGTGCATATTGAAGGGATTGTGAATATGTCATTTTTTTTTCTTGGTCCCCAATCCATTCTGAGTTAATTTTTAATTCTGGGGCCTTAGGGAAGATTGGGACGTTTGGGGACCTTTGCACAAATACTGTCCCTGGAACATGGTCATTGAAATGTTATTGCATATTTCTGGTGCCCGTGATTCATTTTGTTTTAGCCTTCAGTAAATGCTGGAGAGCTTTGGTGGGTTGGGATGTTTATGGAAACCTCATCCGATTAGGTCTTTATACAGTATAGTCTAGGAGTCCTAAGAGATTTGGTACTAGAAACTCAACTCCTACAAGTCTAGAGCTTCATTTTTTTTTTCATTGCCAGTTTTTGAAGAATAATTGAAAAGTCTTTAAACTATTTTATTTCTTCAATTCAGTTTCTGTTCTAGAAAGTTTTACCATCTTGTAAACAAAGAAAGTGATTATCTTCACATTGAATGTGGTTGCAGTCCTATACATCCTTAGGAGTTGGTAACATGTTTCAGAGTCTGCTTGCATTGCTAATTTAGAAAAGGGGAAAAGCCTAAATTTTTTAAAGATTAAGGTGATATTCCACATCCCCTGGCTACATATATTAATTTGGAAACAAAGGGGAAAAAAACCCATCTAAATTTTGAGAAAGTCAGAGGTCCCTTACTCTTTATAAAAGAATCAGCTAGTTCTGGTTAAAAGAACAAAACTTACACACCTACGTCATTTCCCCACATGTTGAGCTTTTTCAGAGCTCCATCAGATGGCTGATGTGGAATTTGAGGGAGGCACTGCCCACAGCATAGAAAGAAAGATGAGTAGAGCGGGTTTGGGATGGGAGAACCTACCATTTGCTAGCCAGAAAGGCTTCCAGCAGTTCCCCCAACTTCATTCCTTCCCCTTCGCCTGTGCCTTAACATTTTCCTAATTGAAAGACCATCCTGGAATTATTTTTTTTTCTGGGCATCTATAGGAAATAATTTGTGAGTCCAAGATTTGAGATCATTGTGATGGAATAGTTGTTGATGGTACGTTTCCCCATCAGCCTTCCTTAGAGCCTCAGTCCTTTCCAAATTCTGTCTTCAGTGGTCTCCTGTCTGTTAAAGGCATGGTCACATGCTCCTCTGTCCCCTTCTGCCTTTATGTCCTGATACCCTTACAAGGACAGGGGAAATGTGGCTCTTTTTATGGGAAGCGAATAGATGGTCAAGAAGATGGCTTCTGATACTAGTTGGGATTTCTTGGCCATGGCTTAAAATTTAAGAAAGCTAAGCTTCTGACCAGGAATTGCATGTACCTAACAAGGGCTATTATGAATGTGTTTGGAGACAGCTAGGTGGCTCAGTGGATAGAGAGCTGGGCCTAGAGACAGGAGATCCTGGGTTCAAATCTGGCCTCAGATACTTCCTAGCTGTATGACCCTGGACAAGTCACAACTCTAATTGCCTAGCCTTTATCACTCTTGCCTTGGAATCAATACTTAATGTTGACTGTAAGATGGAAGGTAAGGGTTTTTAAAAAAAAAAAAGAATATATTTGGTTTCTTGAAAATAATAAAAAGGTCTTTTAAACTGAAAAGAAGAAAGGTAGAGGAAGAAACTGCATGGGTGCCTGCATTCATGTGTGTGTCCCACGTTATATACCATAGAAAGTAGATACAACGTAAGAATTGTTCATCCTTTGTTTCGAAGAGGAGCAATACATCATAGTTATGTCTTGATGTGTGTCAATTGGATTTAAGTGAGGCAGAATTGCACCGAGTCATCAGCCTTCTCTCCTGTAGTCATTGAAGTCCAGTGGCAAGATAAGGACTGGTGATGGCCTAGGGTGTAGTGGGTGACCTTGGTGTCTTTAGTGCTTGACCAAGCTCTTAGCACTCCACAGTACCCAACTCACAGGGTAACTGCCCAACCCAGTTTCAAGGTACTTTGTGGATTCATATCCCCTAAAACCATAGCTCACAGATCCCTACCCATGTGTTTACTTTTAGTAGACAGCCAGCAGATGCAGTTAAAAGCAAAACACTGAATGAAATGTCATCATTAAGAAGACGAAACATTTTCCCCATAAACTTGGGGCACACTCTCCCACAAACGGGATCAGTGAGAAGAATGAACACTCGTGGGGAGAGAACACATGGATAGGAAAGTACCTACGTGGGTTAACAGGTGTGACTAGGAGACACTTATTTTATCAAGGAAAAATCTGTCCAGGACATGAGGGCACAGTGCACAACTGGAGAACACACATAGCTAGGTCACACATGTAGAAGTTCAAACCGGGCCACTGCTGACATTTTCTAGTGCAAGGGAGCAACAAGATGGCAGATGGGACATTTTCTCCAATTCTGAAGAAGATACTAGGAATGGGAGGAGGTTTTTATTGGCAGCAGGGGTTTCAGAGGTTACAGCAGAGGTTGAGGGGTACACAGCAGACGAGTATAAGGTCTACAGACTGAATTAGATTGGGGTAAATGTGGATTCGGTTTTTTAAATTAGGCAGACTGAGGTTTGAATCCCTTCCATTTCTGTTTCTGTATTCCCGGCACATTTGTTAGATTGAATTGGGTCACATGGATTGGAGGAGAAGGAAACTGGAATATCCTAGGCATAGTGGTGGTGGTAGTTGGTGGGTGGATACAAGTAGAGAGAAGCTTGTTCACTAAAAAGGCTTAAAGTTCCAAGTAGAATGTTGACGTCGCCAGCCTTCGCTGATCATTAAAGCAGGAGTGGGGCTGAATCTCATGGAGGCAACAAAGGCCTTTTGGAGGAAAAGGTGAAGAACTTTTGCCTTGAGTGGTTATTTAGCCCCACCTCCTGATGTTGCAGAGAAGGAAAATGAGACTTCTATGGGGTTTAGTGACTTGTCCAAGCCCACACAGGTAAGGATCAGAGAGAGGCAGGATGTGAGCTTTGGTCAGCACTGGTGAACCTTTTAGAGATCATGAGCCCAATCTGTACCTGCAAGCAGCCTGTGAGAGCCCCTGCATTGCCCCAGAGAGCGGAGGGAGGAAGTGCTCACTTTGGGTGGCTGCACAGAGGTGTGATGGGAGAGGGGGGATGGAACAGCTCCCTCTGGCATGTTGGGGCACGTGTGCCACATCTTTGCTAACGTGGGCCTAGGTCCTCTGACAACACAAGTGCTCTATTATTCCACATTACATCATTATGATGTAAAAACCCTTCAGAACTCTTACTTTCTATCTTAGAACTGATACTAAGTAGCAGAAGGCCAGGGTAGGCAATGGGGGTTAAATGTCTTGCCCACAGTCACACAGCTGGGAAGTGTCTGAGGCTAAATTTGAACCCAGGGCCTTCTATCTCCAGGCCTTGTTTTTTTATCCACCATGCCTCCTAGCTGCCCCAACTTCAGAACTCTTAAGACATTTCTGGCAATTTATAAATGTTACCAACTTTGCCTTGGAGGAATGTGGGCTTGATTTGAAAAGAAAATTCCAGATGGTACAGCTGTAAAAACACTGCAGAAATTTGGGTATTATGCAAGACTGACCGATTTCCTTCCAAACATACTTGAAATTACAGGGTCATAGATTTAGAGCTGGCAGAGGCCTTAGATGTCAAGAGATGAAGGCTTGCCAACCCAAGTGTTTAGAGCTTAGGACCACCATTATCAGCATTCTTACAACTTTCTCACAACCATCTAAATGCTAGAATTGTTATCCTGAAGCACACAGAGCAATAAATTCAATTTTATTTAATATAACAAAAGGAACAAGCAGTACATTCACCATAGTCTTAAGGCACCATTCTTTCTTAGATGTTAACAAGATGAAGGGGAAATGTTTCACTTTCTATATTTCCCATATCCAGGGTTGAGATGTTTGTTTATACATTCAGACCAAACCCTGAAGTTCCATTCATTAATCTATATTCATCTTCACAAGCCAAGTGCTGTTAGAATCAGAAAACTCCAGGCTCAAAGGCCGGGCAACATTTGGTGGGGTGGGGAGAGAGAGAGATAGACAGACAGAGTCAGGAAAAGACAAAGATAGAGAGAGATACAGAGACTGAGAGAGACAGAGATGAAATATCACCTGTGTGTGTTCTTAATCAGTTCTTTTACAAATACTTATTCATATAGTGTGAAAAATACTCAGAATTCCAAAGTCATCCTTCTTGCTCTTTCCTGACTTCTCCCTGAAATAGGGTACTCTGAATCCCAAATGTAATCACATCCCAGTGATAATGAAATTCTTTTTCAGGGATGGAGGCACTAATAAAACTCAAGGTAAGAGGAAAGGAAACTTCCAGACTTGGAGGTGTACCATAATGCACAAGGCTCCCTTTCTGGGTGAAAGTACAAAAAACCCCACGTTTGGGAAGATCAAGATCATTCTCCCCCATTTTATCAACAGTAAAACTGAGGCACATTGAAGGGGTGAACTGCATGCAGTGAGGTGAAGGCACAGCTGGGAAGGGGCCTTTCATATTCCCAGTTTTAGTCCATCTGGTGAGTCTAGCTTTAGACACACAAAACTATCCTAAAGCAGAAAGAAGCATCACATTAGAAACACTGACTATTGAGAGTAAAAGGGCCTTGGTCATCGTCTAATCCAACTCTCACGTTTATAGATGAGGACATTTAGGCCTAGAGAGAGGAAATTATTTGCCTAAAGTCACAGAATTAGTTACTGGCAGAATGGGAGATAGAACCCAAGTTTCCTGTCTTCCATCATGGTGCTCCTTCCACAATGTTCTTATGTTATTACATAATTTAACATATATTATTAACAATGTTAACAATGTTAAACACGGTTCATGGACAAAAACAGGGCAGATTAGAAGCTGTAATCTCTGTTGGAAGGTTTCCCTGTTCCTAGTGCATTTATAGAACTTTTCCCACACAGACTTTCTGATGTACAGCGGTGCCTAAGCCGCAGTGGGAACTTTTCCCGCATGTGGATTCTCTGGTGTTTGTTGAGGGCAGAGCCCTTACTGAAGCTTTTCCCACATTCAGGGCACTCATGAGGCTTCTCGCCTGTGTGGGTCCGCCAATGGGCACTAAAATGTGAGCTGTTGTTGAAGCCTTTTCCGCATTCACTGCACTTATAAGGTTTCTCCCCTGTGTGGATCCTTTGGTGCACAACCAGGCTCGGGCTAAGCCTGAAGCTCTTGCCACATGCTTCACACTGATAGGGTTTTTCTCCGGTGTGGATTCTCCGGTGTGCGGTGAGGCCTGCTCCATCACTGAAGCTCTTGCCACAATCTAGACATTTATATGGTTTCTCTCCTGTGTGTATTCTCAGATGGGTGTTGAGGTGTGACCGCCAACTGAAACTTTTTCCACATTCAAGACACTTATAGGGTTTTTCTCCTGTGTGTGTTCTCTGGTGTGTGGCCAGATGTGACCGCCAACTAAAACTCTTCTCACATTCAAGGCATTTGTATGGCTTTCCTTCTGCAGAGGACCCTTTCTGAGTAGTGGGTTTTGGTAAATCCTCTTTAGAAGTCAGTTTTCCTTGTCTTTCACTCATGTCTCTCTCTAGTGGTCTCTCTGGTTTGTACTCGTTTTCACAGTTTTCCTCCCCATTAGGAAGCTGAGGTACAACCCCTTCTGATTCATGGGGTTGCCTTTTCTCAGAAATGCTCTGTTTTTGAGTCTCCTCCTTGTTCTTACTTTGGATCCTCAACTCTGGGGAAAATAACAAAGAAATGGATGATTTCAATCAATTCAATTAGTCAGGAAGAAAACTAGAGAGCTAGGAAAAGGGTAAAGTAACATTCAATTGTATCTTTCAGTTAGATTGTAAAACTTACTCATCTCCCCCCACAGATAAGGATTTGAGGTCAAAACATCCACTTTGCACATGAAGACAGAAGTGCATGGAATGAGATGTGCTCAAAATCATGTAGTTTCAGCTTTCCTCTTTGTCTTCCTCCTGCCACACACTGCTTCTTGTTTATAGCCAAACATCCACTCATGTTCTCCCGGCCCAAAGTGTTCTGCCCAGCCAATCCCCCCTTTACAATCCTATCCTTGCATGGTACTGTGATTATTATCAGACCACAAGCATTGGCTGATACAGTACTTTGAAGCTTTCCAGTTGCTGAATCCCCAGTGATAACCCTGGGAGGTTACCACACATTAGTAGCCTCATTTTACAGCTGAGGCTCAGGGCAGTTAAGTCGTCCCTTGCCTACAGTGAGATTTGAGCATTCTAAATCCATGCTGCCTCTTTTGTGTTCAGGAAGTCTCACTGCTGACTATTGCAGACCTCATTCACTTTCCTGTCCTCTGGATTCTCACAGCATTTGTAGGTACACACAAGTTAGCACTTTAGCTCTAGGTATAGAATTAGAGATTTTTTTTTTTTTTAAATCTGGAATATATAGATAAGGAGGGCAGCTAGGTGGTGCAGTGGATAGAGCACAAGGCCTGAAGTCAGGAAGACCTGAGTTTAAATCTGACCTCAGATACTTCTTAGCTGTGTGACCCTGGGCAAGTCACTTAACCCTATTTGTATCAGTTTCTTCATCTGTAAAATGAGCTAGAGAAGGAAATGGCAAAACTACTCGATGATCTTTGGCTAGAAAATTCCAAATGGGATCAGCTGGCCATAACTGACTCACTACAACAAAAACAGATGAGGAAGCTGAGGCCCCAGGCAGTTATGTTAAACTAGATAGTAGTAGAACTGGGATCTTGGTTGGCTGACTCTTAACCCCTTGATTATGTTTTCTATTTTCTGGTTTTCTACAACTAAGCTGTTAGGCCCTTGAGAGAAGGAACCATGTTATATACCCTTAGTACTAAGCAAATGGCAAACTAAAACATACATGTGAATTGATTAATGGAGCTAATCAGGTCTAGCATATGGATGGAATGAATCCAAGTCTCTGGCCTTCTTGCCCAATGCACTTGTTACTAAATCAGACAGATCCATTCTGATAAAGCCCTATGGGAGGGGGAGAATCAAGTTCTAATGAAAGATGAGACTCATCTTACCAGCTGAGACTTGGAAGAGACCAGGGACCCTAGGATTCTTGGCTTCTTTGGTTGCTGCTTCATCACTGTCACAATCTCCCAGTGCCTCTTCACTGTGCCAACATTTCTGCTCCTGCTCTTCAGGGTCAGCATCACTGCTGGCTTCCCTGGGGTGGTGAGTCACCTGCTTCAGGATGCTGGCAGCTTCTGCAGCTGTGTGGGCATTCACCAGGGCATCCATCTCTTCATAGAAAACACAGGTCTCTGGGGCATGGCTGCTTCCTGCCTTCCTGTAGCTTGTCTGGAGGCTATTGAACTTTGTCCGACATTGTTCCAGTGTCCGCAGGAAGCCTTTCTCACGCAGACGCTCAGCAATGGCCTGGTACACCTGCCGGTTGGGGTGGCGAGTCCGGAGCTTTTCATAAAACTCAGATTCACTGAGGATTGCCAGAAAAGCCTTGGTTTCCTCATAGCCCCAGTGCACACCTGACACAAGAAGAAAGTATTTAAAGCTGTCACTAAGCAAGAATATACAAAGACTAAAATTTTCCATAGAGCTCTGTATCCTTCCTCCTTTAACATTCCACTCCGTGTTTCAGTTACCTGAATGTGCCTGACCTGCTCTCTCAGATGGTAAGCTATGTGAAAGCAAGTAAGGACCTTGTTTTACTTATCTTAGCATCTCTTGCAGCTCTGGCCAAAGGAAACCTCGTGCAGCAGATATTCAATTCATACTTAATGGATAAATAGCATCTACAAAGATCCCAAGTGCTGCCAGGCAAACCATTGCCTTTTGGCTCTTGTTTCTCGAGAAATTATATGGCTAACATCAAGTTATTCTACAGGCTGAAAGATGAAGCGTCTAAAGCCTATTGCCTGGCACACTGTACACCCTTAATAAATGCATGTTGAGTGGCTGACTCAAGTACTATGTCCACGAGAAGCTTTTCTACCGAGAAGCTGGCCAACTATTTGTGTTGGGAAGAAGTGGGAGAAACTGAGAAGAGACCAATAAATGTATGCAGAAACCCTCACTTGAAACCAAGGCTCTACCAGCAATCCAGGCAGGGGTTGGGACTGGTTTGGGCCCAGGAGAGTCATTCCAATTTGTAGCCACTGGAAGTCTTCTCTTCCTAGAGGTAGAGAGGGCTCTCGAATTTCACTGCAGACAATTAAACTATTCCAGCAAAGAGTGAGCTCCCAGTACTTTCTTGTACTCCAACACTATAAGGTCACCTTGGCCTAGGCCAAAAGTGGAGATTCTTTATATTTTGGATGATTGTCTTTTTCCACCTCTGAGGAGTAGATCCAAGGGACTCTCACAGTTTGCTCTGAAAATCCTAGTCCTAGGCAGAAGTAATACCCTAAAACTAAACCAGTGATTCCCAAAGTGGGTGCTACCACCTCCTGGTGGGTGCTGCAGCGATTCAGGAGGGCGGTGATGGCCACAGGTATCTTTATCTTTCCTATTTATTGTTATTAAAATTAAAAAAATTAATTTCCAGGGGCTAAGTAATATTTTTTCTGGAAAGGGGGCGGGAGGCCAAAAAAGTTTGGGAACCATTGCACTAAACCATCCTAAACACTGGTGTTATATTGAAAGAAGCATCAGTTATACTACTTCAGTTCCTAGAGACTAAAGGAAAATCAAGGGAGCAATAATAATAATAATAATAAGCAATAATTATGCTTATCCTTGGGGAGTAGAGCGCATTGGACTATTCTGCCTACTGAACAGAGGATCCTGATTTCAACATACTTTCACAACAGGAGTGCAGAATCTTGGAGTAAGAATACATGTCATAGGCCAACTAGCCCAACCTTTGCTTCAACAAGAGTCCCTTCTTTACCATGTATCAAACACGTGATCATCTGGCCTTTGCCTGAATACCAGTAGGGAGGGGAAATCTATATCCCCAAGGAGCAGTTCATTCTATTTTGGAGAGCTCACTGCCCAAAATTTTTCTTTATATTAACAAATTAAAATAGATTAAAACAGCTTAAAGCTGCTTCTTGGCAATTTCATCCATTGTTCCTGGTTCTTTCCTCTGGGACAAAGTAGGTTAGGTGTAATCCCTTTTACACGCAACAGTTCTTTAAGGACTTAAAGAGAGATCACAGGTCCACCCTGGCCTCCTCTTCTCTATGCTAAATATACCTGTTTTTTTCAGTCAGTTCTTATAGGACATGAAACTCCAGATCTTTCATTGTCCTAGATGTCTTCTCTGCACACATTTCATCTTGCTAGTATTCTTATTCAAAAGTGGCACCCAGAAATGAATATAGTACTCAAGATGTGGTCTTGACAGTCTCTGCCACCCTAGTACTGGATGCCATACTTTCCTTAATCTGAGCTAAGTACGCCTTAGTATTTCCCTTGGCTACCATATCACACTATTTACTCCTATTTAACTTGTAGCTCAATGAGATTCCCAGATCTTTGTCAGATAAATGGCTGCCTAGTGACTTATTACTAAAGAGATCCTTACCTGTTCGATTCTGGAAAAGGGCTGTGGCCCTGGAACCTTTGGGCTCTTGGGTGAACACCTGGAGGCTCATTTCATTCTTTTCACAGTCTTTGACTGTGGGCCTCTTCCCAGGGTTTCCTTGTTCCCAGTCCTCTGGCTCCTGTCCCTGGGAGTCAGAATCTCCACTTGTCCTCTCTAGAGGACAGATGATCTCCTTCACAGTGTAAGTTGGTTTAATGGCAGCTCGGGCATGCATTAAGGCTGCTATTTCTTCATAAAAGGGACAGGTTCCTGGGGGGTGACTGGTTCTTGCTTTCCGGTAGCTAGTCTGGAGGTTTTTGAATCTGTACCGACACTGCTCCAGTGTCCGGAGGAAGCCATGCTCCTGCAGCCGCTCGGCAATGGCACGGTATACTTGGCTGTTTCTATGACAGGTCCGGAGTTTCTCAGAAAATGAAGCCTCACTGAGAATTGCCAGAAAGATCTTGGTTTCTTCATAGCTCCAATGTACTCCTGCATATTTCCCATCCTCTGCACTGCCCAGTTCTTGGTCTTCCCAGTCTTTCACTTCCTTCTTTGCTTGAGTCTGATGAGGATTTCCTTGATCCTTGTTGGGGTGTGAGTCTTTGCTGCTTTCTCTTTCCTCCAAACTATGGAGATCTGTGTTCCATGAGCTTTTCCCTGACTTCTCTTGATGGGTCACTTTGGATTTGGGATCTGGAGAGGTCAATGATGGGGAAGAATAAATAGAAGACATAATGCTTGGTATTGGTAACCAATTCAATTAAGTGAACATTTACTTAGTGCTTACTATGTGCAAGGTTGCCTGCTCCAGAGAATATCTGGTATTTATAAAAGCTCAGTCCTAGAGACAACGAGGTAGCTCCATGGATAAAGAGCACGGCCTAGAGACAGGAAGTCCTATGTTCAAATAATCTGGCCTCAGACATTTCCTAGTTGTGTGATCCTGGGCAAGTCACTTAACCCAATTGCCTCACTCTTACTGCTCTTCTGCCTTGGAATCAATACTTAGTATTGATGGAAAGTACGAGTTTAATAAAACAAAATTCAGTCCTAGCCAATTTAACAATTTAGGGAAACTGAAAAGATACTAGTTCAAGGGTAGATAGAAAATCAGAACAATTTGCACTCTGGATTGTGCAAAAGATTGTGTCTTCCCTGAAGAGGGTCCTACAAATTCTATTTATGTAAAGGGTGAAAGGGGGCTTAGGAGTCTCTCTTCCAAAGGCTTGCATCCCTTTCACTAATCAAAATTTGCCCATCCTTTAAAGCCCTTGATCCTTGATCAACTGACACTTACTTCATCCCCTTTCTTGATTATCTCTAGCATTTACTGCTTGTGTGACATACTGACTCAGACTGGGCTCCTCCAATGGTATTCAAGGCAATCTATAATCTGGCCAAAATACTTCTTCCCAGGGCCTTATCTCACAATACTCCCATTTACATTAATCTACACTCTAGTACTCTCCAAATAGCCCAGGGTTTCTGATCTCCATGCCTTTGCCAAATCTCTCCTCTACCCCAGGTCTGTTGATATATATAACTCATTCTTCAAATGCCACTCACTTATGAAACCATTCCTGATTGTCCCAGTTCAAAGCAATTTCTCCTTGTACTTTATTCTTCTCGTGCATTTATCACCTAAATTAGATCATATTTGCAATAGTTTGGAAAGACATTGATGAGTCACACAGGATAGGCAGGCATGATGGATTGTGAGAGGGAACTACCCATATCGATGAACTCAGAGAACCTCTGGAGTATTCTATTTATTGGTATGCCAAGAGATAATGTAGGAGGTGTCACAGAGGCTCTTAAGAGTATTGGCTAAAAAGACCCAAGTTTAAATCCTACCCCAGACACTTACTGGCTATATGACCCAGGGTAAATCAGTTAATCTATCTGCTTCAATTTCTGTATCTATAATGGGAAAAATAGCAGGACTTACCTTTCTGGCTTGTTGGGAGGATCAAATGAGATAACACAGGTGAAGTGCTTTGCAAACCTTACAATGCTATATAAATGCTAGCTGTCATTATTATCATCATTTCCTCTTCTCTCAGGTAAACGTGTATAGAAGATGGTCAGACATTCTCATTTCTCCAATAAGACTGCAAACTCCCTAATAACAAAGACTGTTATGTAGAATTAGAGAGCCAGAGAGGTATTGAGGTTCCTCCTCATCATTTTATAGAAGAAATAAGTCCAGAGAACAAGAGAGATGAGCTCAGAGTCACATTGTTTATAGCAGAAAGGCACTCACTCTAGTTTCCTGATTCAGAAGATAGTGTTCTTCCTATTACATTATTCCTGCCTATCCTTTCCTTTCCTTGTAAGTACTTTTATTTTATTTGCTTATTATCTGGAATGAGCTCATTCCTGACAATCCTAGTTAATGAAAGCAAGAACTCTTTCAGAAACATACGTACTACAACCAGAGCTGACTCTGAGGTAAACATGCAAGAAACCAGTTCTCATATTCATTAGATTGGGAGCTCCCTGAGGGCAGGGGCTGTCTATTGCCTTTTTTTGTATTTCTGGTGATTAGCCTGGCACATAGTTGGTACTTAAAAAATATTTACTGATTGATAAATCAGAATTTAATGATCTGACAACAATATCCATTTTTGGTATGCTGTCTTTTGTGATATTTCTAAGAATCTGAGAATGTCTGGACCAGAGAATGCTAGAGATAATCCAGTCTAACTTCACTTCACCTATGCAAAAACTGAGGCCAGGGAAATAAAGTAATTTGCCTAAAGTGACCCAACAAGTCAATCTCAGTGATTAGAACTCAGGCTTCTTAACATGCCAACTGCTGCTCTGTCCACCCAACCATGCCGCCTCAACAAATACTTCTGTTCTCCTTTAGGACTGTATCCAATGTTCCCTTAATGAGGCTTCACTTGCACTGAAGAGTTGTAGCTGGAAGGGGGTAGTAGGAGCTACCTCCTGTCCTACACTATGACTAAAGCCTAAGAGAAGGGTTAAGTACAAGAAGAAGAAACACATACCAAACTTAGGCAAAAATAATGACCTTGACTCTGGGGTTGTTTAGTTCCATTCCCTGTGGTCTAGGATCCTGGGGAAAAGACACTCACTGTAAACTAATGGACAAGACGGAAAGTCAGGTTAACTTGGAATTACTAAATGACTAGACTAAGAAGATATTGATTAATGGGTCAGTGCTATGCTGGAAGGGGGTCTTGAGAGCCTTGCCTAAATGTTTTGTCCTTGGTCTGGCTTTGGTCAACACTTTTTTTTTTTTTTTTTTTTTTTTTACCCTTGTACTTCGGTGTATTGTCTCATAGGTGGAAGATTGGTAAGGGTGGGCAATGGGGGTCAAGTGACTTGCCCAGGGTCACACAGCTGGGAAGTGGCTGAGGCCGGGTTTGAACCTAGGACCTCCTGTCTCTAGGCCTGACTCTCACTCCACTGAGCTACCCAGCTGCCCAACACTTTTTTTTAATCAGTGATTTAGATAAAGGTATAAATGGCTTGAGATGACAGAAAACTGGAAGACATAGCTAATAATACATTGACAGAATCAGGTTCCCAAAAGATGTGAAAAATAATCTGGGAGAATAGCTCAAATCTAATAAGATTATATTCGTCCTTATCATTATTTCAAGTTTTAGGGAAAAAAGTTTCAAATAGCTAAAATAAACAAAAAAATCAAGTGATGTTAGGATCCAACCTATTATGCTCATGGGAATAGGGTGAAACATATTAATAAGCATGGGTTTGCATGTAAGAAAGAATGTGGCAATTATCATCCAGGAAATCAAAGATCAGAAAGAATCATCTAGTGGGAGAGGGTGATAGATGAAGAATGGAATTTACACAAAGAAGCCATGAAGGCAAGAGAACAGTGATGAAGGCCACAGGTCATTTAGAATCCCGAGGCAGGGGCAGTTGGGGAATCCTAATAGCCCTGAGGAGAAGTCTTGTCTTGGACTCTAGGCAGAATGGGAGCTCACTGAGAGACTCCTAGAAAGATGAGATATCTCCACAGCAATTTTCCTGAGCCATTCAGAGAAGTCATTCATCCTGATCAGCCTGCTATCCTGAAGTGAGAGAACCTGTGTAAATTGAATCATTATGCAGTTACCTAGAAGGAAGAGTTCCCTGAGAGGAACTGGGTTAAATGGAAGAATCATTCTCTGTTGTTCCAGCAAACTAGAGACTATAAACTTTTCTTAGGTAGATTAGGGTAGCCATTACCATCAGAACAGACAGAGAGGATCAAGCCAGCCCAGCTTTTAGGGACCTTCTATTTCCCTCTTTCCCAAACTTAGTTCCTGTTACCCACTTTAATAAATATTCATCAACTTTGGCAAAGCAGTCAGATTGGTCTCTAAGGAAGAGGAAAGGGAGATTGGTGGGCGAAGGGTTATTTGGAGAGAGAGCTCTATTTAGGGCCAGGCAAAGCCAAGTTCTAGTCTAGCTGCCATTGCTTTCCCTCTGTCAGAGGTCCGAATCAGAAGGGACATCAAGGGGGACTAGGTTAAGAAAAATTCCTAGTCAAACGCCAATCCATCACTCCTGTGGTGTTCCCTATCTGTACAGACTTCTGCATCCTCTTGCCTCTAAGCCATCAGGGTCTTATCAGGTATTATCAGGGTCACAGGGTAGCCATTTGCTCTCTATCTAGAAGGGAGAGATACCAGACAAGTCAGCTAACAGAAACAACCTGACCAGTCATTTTTCACAACATCCTAAGGGTTTCTCTATCTTTTAATATAGGATAGTCTGAGAGAGAATGGCATCTTCTCCATGGATTACTAAAAGGCCCAGGGGAAGGCATCCAGTCTTGAGTACATCTTTGACGGAACATTTATGGGGCAACAAGAACAAGAATCAAAAAGGATGAGAAGGTATGGAGGGAGGGTATTATACACTATTGAAGATGACCAGATCAATAAGATCATGGAACTTAGGCAGCAAAACTAGATGTCTGGCATCCAGGATGAGGAAGGAGATGGTCACACTGAATTCTTTTGTAGAAGGATTCCTGTTTAAGTAAATGCAGGACTTCTGAGGTCTCTTCCAAGACTGGGAGTCTATGGTTCTATACTGATCACAACAGATTTATGACAGAGTACACATTATACTGTGATGAGGTTGAAGGATATAGAGATGTTCACTTGGATGACACCTGAAGATGAGGTGGGTGGATGGAGGAAGAGAGGTATACTTGTTCTATCTGGCTTCAGAGGGACCATGAGAAGTCATAGGGAGCCATAATCTGGCTTAATATAAGTAACCATTAAAGCTGTTCAAGAATGGAGTGGATTGTTTGGGGAGGTAATACGGTTCTGTCACTAAAGGTCTTGAAAGGAAAATTGCTCTTATATTAATGATCATAAACCAAGTGATCACATATAATCCTTTAGGTAGGTAATGGCAACTCTGATTTTTAGAAAAAGTTTAGACCCAGTTAGTAAACTAACTGTGTATAAGATGTCAATTATAATAATGATATATTAACCATAGTATTAGGATATATTTTGGCATATTATAACATTATAACAAACTAACTAGATTAAGAACTTCTGTTGAAGAATACAAACTTCAGGTCAGTGTAGTTATCTAGGGAAGCTGAAACTTGTGAAGTAGGAAATAAGCAATCATCTGGAATGGTGAGTGGACAGTTATCCCGAGGAGATCATAGGAAAACCATCTTGGCATGTTCAGGTGTTGTTTGATCCTGTGAAGATTTATGCCAACTACAGGCTCCCCAGAATATTATGGCCAAGAAAGGTTACTCTGACTGAAGTAGTATGATAGTTTTGGAGGATTAATTAAATTTTCTTATCTTAACCTTGTACTGGATCTTATGACTTCATATGAAATGTTCCAAACCTTTGTTACCAAATGCCATAGCATGTTTCTTAACATACCATGTACCTTCTGCCTTGTTAATTATGCTAATTAACTGCCAGAAGCCCTATAAAACACATTGTTGAACATCCAAAGGGGGTCTTTGTGATAACTTCCAATTTTAATTTACCACAAAGTTTGGATCTTCAGCTCTGAACGATGGCTTAGAGATTTCTTTATTCTTAATTGTCTTCAGAGGAGGGAGGACAACTTGATGACACTGCAGAGGAGTTTCATACTTCAGAAAGGATTTGGCCTTTAAGATCCCTTCTTAATCTAAGAATTTGTTTCTATGACAACTTTAGACAAATTAGTGAATAAGTAATGATAAAATGTGTGCCACAGCCAAGATAATTAGATGAACAAGAGGCTGATTATCTGAGTGGATTCAAGAAAATGGCCATTTTCATAGTATTCCCAGGGTGGATGACAGAGGCAATAACTGTCCAAACGATAGCCAGAGACAATCTGGCTCAGGACATTGACATAAACGGAATCATCAGGAAATACTTGTTGATCCAGAATGCTCAGAGAATGGAGATCTTCTGTATTGCATGATGTTTTTAGTTTAGTTACCATATATACCACATGCCACATGTGGGGCAATAATTTTAAGAATTAGAATTTAATACAACATGCCTAATAATCATTGATTTTATAGAACACTTTTGGGTTTGCAAAGCACATTTATCCATACATTTACTCATTTGATCCTGACAATAACCCTGAAGTGGGTACTACAGGGAATATTACACCTTCGTTTTTTATTAGAAATTAGAGTCAAGGAAGGTAAATCTGTGGTTATAAAATGGGCAGCTAGGTGGTGAAGTGGATAAAGCACCAGGCTTGGAGTCAGGAAGATTCATCTGAGTTCAGTTCTGGCCTCAGATATTTACTAGCTGTCTGAGCCTGGGCAAATCACTTAACCCCAACTGCCTGGCCCTTACCACTCTTCTGCTTTGGAACCGCCATTTAGTAAGGGTTTTAAAAAAAGTTAGACATGACTGAAAACACCAGAACAACACAATGACTATGTGTCAGAGGCTAGATGTGAAACAAAGCTTTTCCTGACTGCAAGCCCAGCCCTCTATTCTCTACCTCACCACTCTGCCCTAAACAATGCTGATCATTGTGAAATCTCTTTGAACTCTCAGGACCTTGCAATACTTCAAGGTCTTCATTATAAACATTGATTGGTACTGGACAGAACTAATGAGTAACAGATTCTAGATCTCCACGATCAGCTGGTAACTTGAATTTTGGGTAAATGGGAGTTGACTATGGTATATTGCCAGTGTTTATCTTAGGGGTATAATTGTGCTCTTCCCTTCTTTCTAAACCCTTTGCTTTTAGTAATCTCAAATCAGTGATACTATATTGAAGGCTTTGGCTACTGATATTTGGCACCCTTGTGTAATCTAGTTATGGTCATTGGGCAAACAGTACATCCTGATAACACCTTGTGGGGGAGGGGAGGGACAAGAACTGTTATCAAACGAGGGTCAGCAAAACACAAAGTGTCACAATATCACAGGCAAAAAGATAAAACAAAGTCCTTGTTCTTGTGAAGCCTGAAAGAAGACATTTTTATTGGGTCCTTACCTGAGCTGCTAGAGAAAGGGCCTTGGGAGCCTGGCATCTTGCCCTTTGGGGTCAGTTCCTTGTCAATCATTTCATCACCATCACAATCTTCTGTCCCCTCCTCAGGTTCCTTATTCTCTGGTTCCTCAATTTTAACACTACTATCCCTTTGTTGAGAAAGATCTGAAGTTTTTCCCAAGGTGTCAAGAGAGGAAGTGGAAGTGTGGGTATCCAACAGAGTGGCCATCTCTCCAAAGAAGGCACAGGACTCGGGGGCTCTGCTAGTCTTTGCTTTTTGGTAACTTGTCTGGAGGTTTTTGAACCTATAGCGGCACTGCTCCAATGTTCGCAAGAAACCCTGTTCCTTTAGACGTTCAGCTACTGCTCGGTATACTTGGCGGTTTAGACGACGAGATTGGAATTTTTTTGAGAACTGGGGTTCACCAAGGATTGCAAGGAATGTCATGGTTTCCTCATAGCTCCAGAGGACCCCAGAAACTTTTGGGGCTGCTCCATCACACTGTTTCTGCTCCTCCCAGCTTTTCATTTCTTTCCTAGAAAATGCTGGGCTAGACCTTACTTGTTCTTCACCTGTGTGGGATCCTCTTGGATTATTCTTTATTTCCTCAGAGCTCTGGAGATTTGGGGCCCAGCATTCCCTTTCTTGCTTTAATGGCAAAATGATGTCAAACTTGGGAACTGGAAACTCTGTTGGTAAGAAAGCAAACAGGGGCATGACATTTATTGATCATTATAAAGCTGTTCCTGGACTTCGGTGGGATATATCAGGGAGATTTCTGGGGAATGACCAAGAGACTACCACAGGACTCTAAACATTCTCTCTCAAGTCACTGAGAGAGGGCAATAAGGAAATTTAGTGATTTGAACATAGTGGAAATTTCAGATTTGTGGGAGCTCAGAGATCAGAGCCTCACTCTGAGGAGAATCAGAGAATATTAGGGTTAGGAAGGATTGTGGGAATGATTTAACCACCTCATTTTGTAAATGGGAAAACTGAGAGCCAGAAAGATTCAGTAACTTGCCTTATGTCACAAAGCTAGATGATGGCAGAGCCAAGACCAAAAAGTAGCTTTAAAAAATTAAGCCAGGTAGGGGATGATTTTTTTAGGAGCAGAATATATTAAAGGTATAAGGAGAAGTCAGAAGACAAGTTTAAGAAATTTGATTTTTTTCTTATAATTAAAGAAATGCAAATCAAAACAACTATGAGGTCCCACCTCATACCTAGCAGGTTGGTTAATATGACAGCAAAGGAAAGTAATAAATATTGGAGGGGATGTGGCAAAATTGGGACATTAATGAATTGCTGGTGGAGTTGTGAATTGATCCAACCATTCTGGATGGCAATTTGGAATATGCCCAAAGGTCTTTAATAGACTGTCTGCCATTTGATCCAGCCATGCTACTGCTGGGTTTATACCCCAAAGAGATAATAAGGAAAAAGACTTGCACAAAAATATTTATAGCCATGCTCTTTGTGGTGGTAAAAAATTGGAAAATGAGGAGATGCCCTTCGATTGGGGAATGGCTGAACAAACTGTGGTATCTGTTGGTGATGGAATACCATTGTGCTAAAAGGAATAATGAACTGGAGGAATTCCATGTGAACTGGAATGACTTCTAGGAATGGATGCAGAGTGAAAGGAGCAGAACCAGGAGACCTTATACATAGAGACTGATACACTGTGGCACAAATGAATGTGATGGACTTCTCTACTAGCAGCAATGCAGTAATTCAGGACAGTTCTGAGGCACTTATGAGAAAGAACACTATCCTTATCCAGAGAAAGAATTGTGGGAGTAGAAACACAGAAAAGAAACAACTGCTTGATCACATTGGTCAATAGGGATATGATAGGGGATGTAGACTCTAAAAAATCACCCTAATGCAAATAATAATAATATGGAAATAGGTCTTGATCAATGACACATGTAAAACCCAGTGGAATTGTGCATGGGCTACAGGAGGGGAGTGGGAGGAGGGGAGGGAAAGAACATGAATCATGTAACCATGGAAAAGTATTCTAAATTAATTAAATAAAAATGTTCAAATCACACACAAAAAAAGAAATTTGATTTTTTTGCAAATGAAAGAATATTATTTTTTACTTGTTTATTTGAGCATATATTTTGGGATATTGGTTTTATAAGATGATTCACTTACAAAAATGAACAATATGGAAATATGTCTTATGTGATAATACATGTATAGCCCAGATTGAATTACTTGCCAGCTCTGGGAGGAGAGAGGGAAGAAGAAAGAGAAACAATTTGGATCATATAACTTTGGAAAACTTATATATGGAAATTTCTTATTATATGTAATTGATAAAATAAAATAAAAAGAAATTCAATTCTATTCATCAGGAAATTCCTTTCACAAGCAAGGGAATGTACAAACTCTTAAGATATAAAATACAAAGAAAGTTAACATCTACAGAAAGTCTTACGGAATTATCACTTTTACTCAAGGACTTACAAACAATTCAAAGAATCACAGAAAGTCAAAACTGGAAGAGTAGGGGCAACTAGGTGGCTCAGTGGACAGAAAGCCAGACCTGGAGACCAGACCTCCTGGGTTCAAATGTGACCTCAGACACTTCCTAGTTGTGTGATCTTGGGCAAGTTCGTTTAACTCCCATTGCCTAGCCCTTATTGTTCTTCTGCCTTGGAACCAGTATTTAGCATTGATTCTAAGGCCTAAGGTAAGGGTTTAAAAAAAGGGTCAATAACAGAGGCAGAGAACTTGAACTTGAAGAAAACTGCCTTGGGGAGCCTGCTGGCTGTGGATCAATTGAGGGGCAATGGAGGTGTTCTGGGTTATATAGCTCTTCTATGAAGTGGATAATCAACATGATGGTGATTGAAAGGTGATGGTTCTCCTACTGGAAGAAGAACATACAAGGACACTGAATTCTTTTCTCCTTTTACTTAACAGCTTGTACACCCACCTTAGCATAAGGACACAGGGACCAAAGAGAAAAGGAAGATCTTAAAGATATGAAAACTCAGATGCCTGTAGAATTTAAGTAAGAGGACACAGAGTGATTTTAAGGGCAAAGATAATCTTTAGAGATCCATTCCAGTCCTGTGCTTCTATTATTGATGCCCCTGAAGACACTCCCTTTAACCCTCACACATGTATTGGGATCAGTGAGGTAGATGCCCTCAGAAGTCTCAGGGAATTATGAGTTGTAGACACCTGAAAATTTCTCATTCACCAGAGAAATTAATTCTTACCTTTCAAGAATTCATTCCCACAATCCTTTCCTTCAGTGTCCTTGCAGAGATCCTGTACAAGGCTTCCATGGCCTGGGGTTTCCTGTAAGAGGTATAATGCACATCCTCACATGTCAGTAACCCATACCTCCCCCCCCAAACTCTTATTGCCCCATCAAGACTCGGGGCTCGTTGGCATTTCATATTGCCCCATTAATTACAACAGGGAGAATTGAGGTCCAAAGTCAGGAATTCAGGAAAAATAATCAATGGC
Source organism: Gracilinanus agilis (assembly GCF_016433145.1). Lineage (NCBI taxonomy): Eukaryota > Metazoa > Chordata > Mammalia > Didelphimorphia > Didelphidae > Gracilinanus > Gracilinanus agilis. The sequence continues at coordinate 70,903,157 of NC_058132.1, forward strand.
ATTTTAATCAACAATTGTGGGCTTTTTGTCTAGGGTAACAATATTATGCTTGGGGAATCTAAGGAATAGGAGAATAGGGGAACAGTCAACAGGGTGGGTCTAACCTCCAAGGTATAAACATATCAGGAAAAGAAAGGCAAACTGGCGCTTACCTGGGACTCAGGCACTATCTTACAGTCACCAATACTTTTCATCTTAGGAAGGTCAGAAACCTGAAGAGCCAGGCTACCTAGGAAGAGAAAGGAACTATTTAAGTTCCAGTTATTTCCCAGCTGGGCACATTCATACTTTTTTTGAGATATCAATTCTGGGTGTCTGATGCTTTGAATCCAATTAAGACTATCCATGTAGCTAATACTGGCATAACTCTCTACTTGGCCCTATAGTTCTTCAGGTTCAGTGGCTTTATGCCCTTGACCAAAAATTACATGCTCTATGCATTCGATGGTCGCCATGTTCTGGAGCTCTTTGTTCTCCAAGGCCAAGTTGCCCTGATTTTCTGGTCTCAGTGAAGATTTAGAGAGGGAGAGCCCAGTTTCAGAGTATCAGGACAAAAAAGCCAAGCAAACATAAGGATAATCAGAGAAACAAAGACAGCATCCTCTTTGTGATGCCATTTAGTCAGTGACAGGAAGGCCAGACTATGTGCTCTCCCCCTCACCACCTCCTCCCCAGACCCACCACCTTCTTCTCCAAACCATAGGTCCCTCTTCCTAGCATGAGCTCCTCCCCACACTAGCTTAGAATATGTTCTCTGCTTCTCACCACTCTTCTGCAGGGGCTTGGGCTCCTCCATAGGGCTCAGTTGTTCCAGTGGTTCCAAGTAGGGGCTCTGTATTCCCTTCTGCTGGGATGCTCCCTCTGGCTTGATCTCTGCTGAATCTAACTGGAAGCTCTGTGATTCTTGTGCTGTACCCAAGGGTGCTGGCAACTCAGAAAGCACTTCCTGTCCCTGTATACAAAAGGCGATCTGGCGATAGCACCCATCCCATCACTGAAGACTCTTTTGGTCAGAGGATTCTTGATGAAATCAAAGTAAAAACCCCCATAAGGAGACAGAGATACCAGGATGGGGGAAGAATAATTACATGCAATGCTACTAACTGTGATCATCTACCCCGGGGTTTACAATTGGCATGTAACACTTTACCTGCTGTTATCTAAGCCGATCCCCCACAACAGTCCTGGGAGATAGTCAGAGCAACAATGATTGTCCCCATTCTACATATGGGGACACCAAGGTTCAGGGATACTAAGTGATCTGTCCAGGGTCACATCATTACTAAGCAGCAGAACTGGGACTCAAACCCAGGACTTCTGATTACAAATCCAAAGGTCTATCCACTAACCACACTGGCTCTTTAATCAAATTTATCTTATTTTGAGGAAAGCAATTTGTCATCCAGAGCTTTTGAAGAAAGATAGGACAGGTCTAGGATAGACAGGTAGTTTAAAATCAGATTTTATGATTTTTCACATTACTGCCTGCCAAGCAGGTAATCAAAAATCTTTATTGAGCAGTTACTACATGAGCAAGGTACTGTGTTAGGTTTAATGAAAGAGGGAGAAAAATTATATACTCCAAAATGAACTTGGAGAGAGAGGATATAAGCATATAAAACTAAAGCAACAGAGTATTAGGCAGAAATACATTATAGTAGTTCAGGGAAGAGAAAGATTACATCCAGCTGAGGCTGTTAGGAAAGGCTTCAAGGAAGAAGATCTGAATTAGGCCTTGAAGGATGGGTATTCTGATGGTCAGAAAGGGAGTCCTGGCTAGGCTAGAAGGCCTGCAAGAACAAAGTTCCAGGGGCTTTTAAAGTATATATACTTTTTCAAAAGTATATATACTTAAGGGACAGTGCACTGACCATTTTGGCTGGAGTGTAGACCATATATAAAAGAGTACTTACGTCTGGGATCCTAGACTGGGCCTGATATGAGGGACCTTGAAGCAGCAGGTTAATGACTTATCCTGATGTAGGCCTCTCCCAAGCAGGCACATCATATATAGGCCCTGCCTATACCTGGGACCCAAAACACTGCTAAATGTCATAGGCTGAATGGGCCCTGTCTCATCACTTCATAAGACCAATTTGGAATGGCCCTGGAGGTGGCCAGAACTGAGATGGCTCTGGGAGACCACCCTGGAAGAACACAGTAATAACCCTTGTTGAGAACACTCTATAGAAGACAGGATGAATGTGAAGCCTCTCTGGATATTGTGATTTCTGCTATAGTGGGACTAGAAGAGACAGAATTAATCCGATCCAAACTTGCAGATCAAGGGGATGGCCTAGGCAGAAAATGACAAATATTCCAGTAAACTCTGGGGGAAATCTTCTAGAGTTGGCTGTTCACAGTGTCCCACAGGCACTGAACATGCCTCCTAGAATGCCACTTTGCAACTAGGAATAATCTAGAGCTGCTCTGAGCCCTTCTATTCATAGATTCATAATTATATGAAACTAAAGAAAGGGGATACGACTAAATGTACTGATCAGTAACTCTCCTTCAGAGGGAAAGGCAAAGGCTCTGACCTCAATGATCTCTACAGCATAAAATATTATGACCCTCAAATTCTTTTTTGGCCAAGAAAACTCTAAAAGAACAAAGCATATATTGAGTCATTAAAAATGTGTAGTTCAAAATTTCTCAATAGGCAATGAAGTATGAATAAGAATGGAAAAGGTCATAGATCATAGATTTATTACTGAAAGGGACCCTAGAGGAGAGATCGGCTACCTTGAGTCACTTATTCTGTACCTCAGTGGTGCTTAAGCATATTCATTTTACAGAGAAAGAAAATGAGGCCTACTTGTAGGAGCCATGATTTGAACCAATTCCTTTGGCTCAAAATCTAGCATTCTTTCTACTACATCTTAGATTTCAAATCAATCAATTGACAAGTCTTAATTAAGCACCTATTAGGCACTAGGCCCAAAGTAAATAGAGTAAATAGGGCAAGGGGATCTCAGTGATATTTCTAGAACTTAGTTTGGTGGGTCAGGGAAAATATGGGATAGAGGATGACTCAAAAGCATTGAATTACTGCTAGGGAGAGGCAGCTAGGTGGCTCAGTGGGTAGAGAGCCAGGCCTAGAGACAGGAGGTCCTGGGTTCAAATCTGGCCTCAGACACTTCCCAGCTGTGTGATGGTAGGCAAGTCACTTAACCCCTATTGCCTAGCTCTTACTGCTCTTCTGTCTTGGAAATGACACTTGGAATTGATTCTAAGATGGAAGGTAAGGGTTTTTAAAAAATTACTTCAAGTGGACCCTGGTTCTATCACTGACCAAAAAATATAGTTATAAGCAGGGAAAATACTAATATGCTTGGTGCTACAGGTAGCCAAGAAAGTGACTGCTTTGCAATATACCAAAGGTGTCTTTGAGATATGTTTGAGCAAGAAATTGAGCCTCCTACAAAGTGAGCTTTTGGCATCCTGCTTACCATATCAACAATTCAAGGTCCGAGATTATGGGTCTGAGGGATGTGTGGGTGATGAGAGTTTAAGGATTTGTGTACAACCAAGTACTTTAGGTGTAATAATTGTTTCTATTAGCAATAAATAAAATGCTGACTTTATCTTTAGGAGAGAGTCTAGTCCAATTAAAATGCAAGTAGAGAGGATCCTGGAGAAATCCCATTTGCCAGGATAGAAATTATCCTAATTCTTCAAATGAACATAGAAGTGATAGATGTTTCATGAACTTTGATATATTAAACAAAACTTGTGTGAATATATTATGTGGAATTTTCTCTTCAGGGCTTTTGGAAGGAATGATTAAGAAGCATTCCCATGAATTAAGGCACCTCCATGTGTTCACTGTCTTCTGTTTAGAAGTAGCTCCTTTCCCCAACTATTTTTCCCCTCTCCAAATCCTACTCTAAACCTTCAAGCCCAACTGAAGTCCCACCTCTTCTATGGAATTTTTCTTAACTACATATTAGCCTCTTGTTCTTTTTTTCAAATTCTTATTTGGCTTCCAGTCAGTACAAAATGTGTTAGCAGTTAATTGACATCTAATTGTTTCATGTTTTGCCTTGTTTTACCAACTTAATCTTAAATTCATGGAGGACAGGGTTTATTTCTTAGACTTCTTTTGTATCCCTCACAATATTTGGTGGGTGCTCAATAAATATTTTTAACTGATAAACTCAATAGTATTTTTTTTCTACTCTAGTGTAGGAAGTCTGGTCAAAAGTGTTACATCACCTCAAAATAAGAAAACTGATGGTATATGTATATATCTAAACTAAAAGCTAGGAGCTCATGTATGGCCTACCTGGAGGAACTAGATAATCTCTCAATAGAAAAACTAGGTCTCTGTTTTTCTCTATTTATCTTTAATCTGTGAGTATTCTGTCACCAGGAAAATATAACTAATTCAAAAGCAACCTGTGCCTAAAGCCCCATCCAAGATAACTTTGGCCCTTCAAATTCAAATAATCTAGTCAAATAGATTTCAAGTTGTTAGGCTGAGGGGCAGATTGTCCAGAACCAAGAATTGTAGCTATGGAAGGTACTGTGGTGGGCACAGAGAGTATTTAATTACCCAGTAATTAAAACTAAAGACTCCTGTAAGATGCAGAAAGGAAGCTTGAATTGAAGTTTTAATGGGGAGGGAAGGGAATCCCAACAGTTTTCACTGCCCCACCTACTGCTCAATTCACTTAAAAATAGTGCTTTGAATTTAACATGATGCTTTCCTTTCTAATTGTTGTCACATACTCTCTCAATTTGTATTCAGAACCACCCTCTGAGGACAGAGCTAGTATCCTCATTTTACAGATGAAGAAAATGAAGCACAGAGAAATGCAACTTGCCCAGCTGACTTGAGGTAGAGCTGAACCTGGCACCCACATCTCCTGCTGCCTAGAGCAGCGCCCTTTTCATTAGACCTTGCAGCTCTCACCAATTGATCTGGTATCTTGGGCTCTTTCTGCCAAGTCTCCACCAGGGTCACTGCCTCCTCTGAGTTCTTGGGATGCTGGTCCCACACCCAGGCTTGCAGCTTTTCTGGCAAGATGCTCAGGAACTGTTCCAGGACTAGGAGTTCCAGAATCTGCTCCTTTGTCCGTTTCTCGGGCTTCAGCCACAAATGGCAGAGCTCTCGGAGTTGGAAGAGCACTTCATGAGGCTGGGTGAATTCTTCATACTGGAACTGCCTGAAGTGCTGGCGGGAGGCCTCTGAGTCAGGGTCATATCCCCAGAAATTAGGATCATCACCCAAGCAGGAATCTTCTTCCAGTTTCACTAATAGGAATTCCTCTTGATGAGATGGGGCAACAACTGCAGCCATCATTTGCTTGGGAGGATCAGCCTTGCTCCAGCATGGGCCTGAGTCTTAGCGCTCACATCTCTATCTGACAAATCACTTGGAGCTGCTCCTGGAAAACAGAGAATGGGAGGGCAAAGAGGAAGAGGAAAGGGAGAAAGGGGAGGAAAGAGAGAGAGGGGGGGAGAGAAAAAGAGAGAGAGAAAGAGGAGTAAGAGAGAAACAGGAAAATAGTAACCTAATTAATCAAGTTCTTTAAGAGTTTTTCTATATTTGCTAAGAATCCTGTAGATATTATTTGTAGAAAATTAATATATAGTATACTTTAGTAAAATGTACAAATAAAGTATTTGAAAATATTTTGAAAACAAATTTAAGATAATTTAAAATATTAAAGACTAATAGGATGGAACAAATAGCCTACCTACATGGATAGGGTGGCCTTAAAACATGTTATTAGATTTTGTTCTGAAATTGTATATTGAAAAAAGTGGTTGTACTTAAGATGAACTGTTCTACTTTGCTGTTCTCTGTATATGACATTCCATTGCCTAGACCAGGGCCATTGGCCTAGACTGTTCCTCTTGATCAGAACACTCTCTCTTTCTCATCCTGAAACTGCTAACTTCCTTCAAGGGTCAACTCAGGTGCTGCCTCTTTCAAGAGATCTTTCCTGATTTTAGCAGTTGGTAGTGCTCCCCTACTGGATGAAGCAAATTACTTTGTATTTATTTATCTATTTATGTATTCTCTCCCATAGAATGGAAGCTCTTTGAAATATTAAACAAAAAAGACTATATCCCCAGCACCTAGCGCACAGTAGGTGCTAGAGAGAAGGTGTCAGGGAAGATGTCAAATGTGAAGGACTTTGGTGGGGAAAGGGTTGGGCTGGGCATTCTAAGAAGCAGAAAGGGAGGGAAGAGAAGGAAATCTTATTAGCCAGAGTGAATAGTATAAACCAACGGGGTGTAATAAGTCAGAATGGGCAACTAGGTGGCACAGCAGATAGACCATCAGGCCTAGAGTCAAGAAGACTCATTTTCCTTTGAATTCAAATCTAGCCTTTGACCCTCATTAGCTGTGTGACCCTGGGTAAGTCATTTAATTAACCTGTTTTAAAAATCCAGTTTCCTTAAGTATAAAATGAACTGGAGAAGGAAATGGCAAATGGTTCCAGTATCTTTGCCAAGAAAACCACAAATGGGATCATGGAAAGTTGTACATGACAAAAATGACTGACCAACAGTAAATGAGGGCATTAAAGTGAACAGAGGGCCTGACCAGTAGAGAGGGCTTTAAGTTCTAATATAGGGCATTCCAACTTGTTCCAAGGAGCTACTGGGGGACATAAGAGAATCCCAACATGGGAGTGACATTTATAGAGCACTTTAAGGTATATCAAATGTTCTATATACAGTCTCTCATCTGATCTTCATAAAAACCCTATAAGATAGGTGCTGTATTATCCCCATTTTACAGAGGAGGAAACCAAGGCTTCATTGCCCAGGGTCAGACATAGCTAGCAAGTATCTGGTGGGAAGCTTGCACCTGGGCTGAGGGTCATATTTCATTTAAAAATATTTCAGATTTAGTTTCCTAAGAAGTGAAAAAATTACATAACTAGAATCTAATCTTGAGGAAAAAAAAACAAAAGAACAAGGTGACAGATTAGCGTGAGGTCAAAGGTTTGAATGAAGGTAAAGATAATGCCTGAATGATCTAAAAAGAGTTTTGGGTGAGAAGAAGGGTGAAATAGGAGAGAAGGAAGAAGAAAGAGACATAGTGAACTATGTGGGCAGGTCCCATCCTGAGAACCAAACAACGGAGAATAGAAACTGTAGTCTTCCTGCTAGGCACAAAGCAATTTTCATCTTAGGTTTATAGAACACAACAATTCAATTTAATTTACTTCAACAAAAAAACAAATTAAGTGACTCCTTGAGTTAAGTACTATATCTAGGACTGGAAGCAGTCCAAAGTCCAGATAAGATATGATCCGTGACCTCACAGGGATTATAGTTTAGCAAGGAAGTATGGAGGGCTCCCTAATTCAAGGTTTTGATATCTACAGTTTCAGTTATCCTCCTGGTCAACTGCTAAGTGCTGCCATCTGGATAAAGGTCTCTTCTGCTTTCATTTTCACTTTGTTTTTAAAGAGAGTGTAAATGAGTGAGTGGCAGAGAGAGAGAGAGAGTGTGTGTGAATGTGTGAGAGTGTGTGTATGCCTGTGTGTTGGGTGCCCTCAGAGCCCTTACTTGAGAGACAGGAACAGAGAGAGATAGCACATTCATGGGATCAACAGGTGTTTGCTTAAATCCATAGTTTCAGTTATCCATGGTAGATCTTAGAATGTTTGGGACATGTGCTGTATAGCACAAGCAGAACTAATATTAAATAATACACTGTCATTGTATAACCTGGGTGGAACAACTGAACAACAATGTGTAAGCAAAATGCAGTGTGAGGTTCAATAGAGGAAAGGGAATTATCAATAAGGGGCATGAGGAATTAAGGAATGCTTCCTGGAGGAAGCAGCATTTAAGTTAGACTTGAGTTAGAATCTATTGTTCTGCTTAGACCCCAGATCCAAGATAGGAAATAAGTGGTGTGAATACAAGAGAGGCTGATTTCAACTAGAAAAATGGTAAAACTGCCCAATAATTAGAGCTACCCAAATAAAACGGGCTGCATCAGGAAGTGGTGGTTTGCTAATCACTGGCATTGTACACTATAGTATTACTTGTCAGGAAAGTTGTTCAAATGTGGGTTAGAAAAGATGATTTCTAAGGTTCCTTCAGCTCTGAGATTATATGATTCTATGACCTCTGAGAAGTTAATATGCAAACAGTAAGGAGGGATGGATAAAGGAGATAATGAAGAAAGATAATCAATAAGATTTGTTAAATAACTGATTAGATAGGGATAGGGGCTTGAATTGTGATTTCTTAGGTAGAGGGAATGCTTGGTGAAGAAACTCTCATTATCAATTCAGGTTGGCACCTTTTCTGTATCCTATAGTTTTCAAGAGATGCCTAAAGCATTGAGAGGTTTAAGTGACTTGCCAGAGGTTAGAGATATTTAAGAGGGGACACCTGAATGCAAGATCTTCCTAGTCTTGGGGCCAGCTCTACATTGACTAATATCATAAAGAACACTAAGGTTTGAACTTTGGAGTGTAGGTAAACTATGGTGCCATCAAAAGAAATGGTGAAGTCAGAAGGAGGTGCTAATTTTTTTTTTGAAAGATGAGAATCTGGACTTTAGCTATATTTAGTTTGAGATACCAGGAGATATCTAAGAGGAGATTTTATTTAGACAATTTCAGGTGTAGCTCTAGGAATTGGAGAGGACTCAAGGCTGGAAATAAAAAATTAAGATTTTCTCTTCAAAGATTTGATAATTGGGGCCTGGGACTGAATTAGGGAGAGAATGTAGAAGAAAAAACCAAGGATGGAAAGAATTTTTGGGGAAATATTGAAGGGTAAGAAGAAGATGATAAATCAGTAGAGAGAGGGAGGGAGCAGTTTGGAAAGCCAAAAGTGAGAGTATCTGCCAGGAAGGAAGTGGTAAACAATGTTAAATGCTTACAGAGAGGTCAAGAAAAATGACTGGGAAAAAAATATTTGAATTTGCTAAGTAGATCACTGGTGACCTTTAGAAAAGTAGAGACAGAGGGGGCAGCTAGGTAGTTCAATGGATTGAGAACCAGATCTAGAGATAGACAGAAGTCCTAGGTTCAAATCTGGCCTCAGACACTTCCTAGCTGTGTGGTCCTCAGCAAGTCACTTAACCCCTAATGCCTAACCCTTACTCTTCTGCCTTGGAGCCAATACCCAGTATTGATTCTAAGATGGAAGATAAAGGCTTAAAAAAAAAAAAAAGTAGAGACAGAAATTAGATTACAAGAAGTTGAGAAGAGTGAGTTTAGGTAAGAAAGAAGAATTAGGTAGAGATTATTATTGGGTTTTTTTTCCAAAAAGCTTGCTTTGGGAGGGAGAAGAGAGAGAAGATTGTAGCTAGATCCATTTGAAGAGTTAATGAAAGACTGTTTTTAAAACTTGGAAAGATATGAGTATACTTGCTTGTTGAATGAATAAATGCGAAAGGGTCAGTGGAAGAAAGACTAAATGTGAAAGAAAGAACAGAAGGGAAGGAGGGGGAGGGCAAAAGAGTGAGGAAGGAAGAGAAGAAAGAAAAGAGGAAGTGAAGAAATGAAGAAAGAAAAAGAGAAAAAGGAGTTGATAGTTGAGACAAGGTCCTGGAAGAATTAGGAGGAGATGAGATCTAGGGTACTGATAAGAAAGATCTTAGGGAAGAGAGCCATCTTAGTATAGTGAATAAGAGAGCTGACCTCGTAGTAACATCTAGGACCATAAGCAAATTAACCTTGTGGCATTCCAGCTAACTCCCTAAGACTATATTACAAAAGAGACTGATAAATTAAAAAAGGAATTCAGCTATCTTTGAGACACAAGAAGAATGTTTAAGATTTAAAGGTTGAAAGGGGGAAACAAGGAACTCCCCTGTGATATTTCCTTAGATTACTGAGCTCATGATTTCACCTTCTATAAAGATCAGGGTGGAACTCTCACTTTCTTTAGGTGCCACTCCCTGTGAGTATATAAAGCTCTTCACTAAGTCCCACATCTATCCACCTATTCATTCAACAAACATTTATTAAGAGTTTACTGTGGGAAGAAGCTAGGTCCTAGGGCTGTCAGGGAAATGTTTTAATTTAAAGAGAAAGAAACTAAGGCACAGAAATGGGCAGAGATTTGCCCAAGGTCACACAGACAGAATTCTGGAATTCAACAAGCATTTGTTGAATACAGCTAGGAGTCTCAGTGGATAAAATACATGATCTGGAGGCAAGAAGACTTGAGTTCAGGTCTAAGTTCAATGTGCTGGCCATGGCCGTTCACTTAATCTCTGTATGCTTCTGTTTTCTCAACTGTAAAATGGGGAACACTAACAACACCTGCCTCCCAGGGTTTCCAGATCAAATGAAATTACTTTTAACAAGAGGAATATAAATGCTATCTAGTATTTGCTAAGGGCTTTTTGCCCTGGGCTGTGGATAAAAGAATACAGAGGAAACAGAACTCGAGCCCAGACCCCCAAATTCCAGAGCCCTTTTCACTAATTGGGGCTGCTTTTCAAACACTCAACAAACATTAAGAGTCAGGAGAAAGGTAAATCCAAGGTACAGTGTGATATCTGAGCCCTGGATTTGGGAGTCAGCGGACCTAGATTCTAGTTCCCACTATGCCTAAGAACAGCTTGGGTGACAAACTTGGGTTCAGTTTCTTCGTCTGCAAATTTGAGAGTTGAACCAGATGGCCTCTGAGATCCCTTCCAGTTCTGAGTGCTGAATGTGGAGTTCCTGTGGGACCTCAGTCTTCACAGATGTAAAATGGGTGGACCGCTGGGAGGTCTGTTCTGGCTCCGGGGCCTCTCACATCCCTCTGGTCAAAGCGGCGGTGATGGCCCAGGGCATTCGTCCCAGGCGAGCTGGGGAACAAACCGCCCCAACCCCAACCCCAATCCCGACTCACCAGCCCTGACCCGGGCGATCGGTCTCAGAGCCCAGTCAGCTCCACTCGGCTCGGCTCAGCTTCGCTCAATTCCCACGACGGAAGCCCCCAAGGGCTTCGCGCGCGGGGGACCCTGGGACTCCAGGTCCGTTCCCCGCTTCTCTCTCCAGAGACTGATGATACCCTGGACTACAGCTCCCAGGGTGCCGCCCGTTGAGTCCAGAGCCTGTTTTGGCCTTTCCAGTCAAATGACAGCGGGTTTAGCTTACCAGCAGAGAAAATTTTCTTGCGGTCTGTTAAGCCCACCAATCGCAGGTGCCTTGTTTAGTTATTGGTTGGGGAGAGGGCGGGCGACAACAGCATCCCGAGAGCCGTCATCCAGTCTGTCCAGTGGTAGGGACCTTACTGGAGGGAACCGGATTCTACTTTTTGGGAAGCTCTCCGTGTTAAGATTTTTTTTTTTTCCTTAAATGACACCGAGTTTAAATTGGACTCTTTACATCTCCACTTATTCATTGCCCCCTAGTTGTTCTTTCTGGGGCTACGCAGAGCAAGCTGACCTCTCTTTTCCATGATTGCCCTTTACGCACTGTTCTCCTGGTGAGCCATCAAGTCAACAAGTACTTATAAGTAAATGTGTTTATTAATAATAGCTAATTCACATCACGTTAAGATTTACAAAGCACTTTACGTATATTATCTCATTTGATTATTTTTGTTTTCAAAATATGTGTTCATTTTAAACATCCTTTTCTTTTTAAATGTTGAGGTCCAAATTCTCTCTCTCCATTTTACATCTTCCCTACCCACCAAGAAGACAAGAAACATGTCAATTATACATGAGAAATCATGCAAAACATATTAACCATATTTTTTTAAAAACTAAGAAAAAGTGAGAAAATTATACTTTAAGTTGCACTCAGAGTTCATCTGTTCTCTCTTTGGTGATGGATAGCATTTTTTCATCGTAAATCTTTTGGAATTTTCTTGGATCATTGAGCAGAGTAGCCAAGCCTTTCACAGTTGATTATCACAGCAACATTGCCTTTTCTGTTTACAATGATCTGTGCACTTTGCATCACTTTGCATGAGTTCATATAGTTCTTGCCATAGTTTAATGAAACCACTCCCCTCATCATTTTTTATGGCACAATAGTATTCCATCACAATCACATACCACAACTTGTTCAGCCATTCTCCAACATATTTTGAAAACACAGATAGGAAATATCTGGGGTCAGATTTGAATCTAGGACCTCCCACATCAGGGCCTGGCTCTCAGTTTTCTGAGCCACCCAGCTGCCCCCTTCTCCAGCTTATTTTACAGATGAAGAAATGGAAGCAAACAGGCTGAATTGACTTACCTAGGAACACACAGCTAGTAAGTGCCTGAGTCCAGATTTGAGCTTAAGTATTCCTCACTCTAGGCCTGATACTTTATCCACTGTTCTACTTAATTGCCTGCTTATTCCCTTCTCCTGTTTCATTGGAATGGGTTTGCCCTCCTTTGCCCTGGCACCCAGTCTTCACACGACACCTAGGAACAGTAATGTAAAAATCCATTGGATTTTTTTTAGTGGTTTGCAATAGGTTGATTAAAATTTTTAAAATTTAATTTAATTTTTAATTTTTTTCCATGGTTACATGATTCTTCTTGTCTCACATGCTACCTTCTAACTTGATTAACTCTGGCCAACTCACTTTACTTTTTTGGGTCTTTCTCTTTATCTGCAAAATGACAGATTAGACTAGAATGATCTCTAAGGTCTCTGTCAACACTAAATCATAAGATTATGAATTATTGCACATCATCAGTGGATGTTGTTCAAGTGTTTCATGTCTGACACTTTGTGACCCCACTTGGAATTTTCTTGGTATACTTACTGGAGTGGTTTGCCATTTTCCTCTCCAGCTCATTTTATAGATGAGGAAACTGAGATAAACTGGGTTAAGTGACTTGCTCAGGGTCACACAGATAGTACATGTCTGAGGCCAAACATGACTTCAGGAAGATGAGTCTTTTCTGCTGAATCACCTAGCTTCTACGTCTTCAGTGAAATATGACCTTAATGAGCATGAGAAAATTCCCATTAGAGAAAAATGTTTATAAATATAATATAGATGAGAAGCTTCATTCAATGATCAAACTTATTCAACATTTGAGCAACTCCTGGAGAGAGAAACTCCTTAAATAAATAAGAGTAAAAAAAATACTTGGTCATAATGATAACAAAAATAACTGACATTTACAAAGTGCTTTACATAATTATTTTATTTCCTCTTCACAATAACCCTGTGAGGGTGGTATTATTAATGTATTCATTTCACAGGTAAGAAAACTGAGGCAGAGAAAGTCCATCTTCAGAAGAAGCCACAGAAATGGACCAAAAAGCAAGCTGTGGAAATGGGTTACCAAAACAATCTTGCTTAGTTGATCAACCCCAACATCTTTTCTCTATTTCTCCCTTTTATTCTCCCCCAATCACTTTTTCCCATTTCAGTCTCATGAGTGCTGCTTCCTCACAGAGTTCAGCAGTCATTCCATTGGGTAAAACTGTCCCTTGCCACCTGCATGAAGGCTTCCATGTGGGAGTTTTGTTGGTCCAAATGGCACTGCAGTAGAGAGGAGTCCCAGGCTATTTCAGTGGCAATAGTGTTCGTTGTAGTCTGGTGGGAACTTGGGCTGCCCTGTTGGCCTTGGGTTATGACTCCCCTTGCTAGTCTCATATCTTCCTGGGACTGAAGGTAGTCTGTTTTTCCCTTAGGTTCTGTAAGAGAAAAGATCAATTATCACAGGACACATTATTACCAAAAAGGATGGCAATCCTTCCTCCTCTTGTCTGGCTCCCTAAATTCTTCAATCTATTATAAGGAATTGGGAAAGTAGACTTTGGGATAAAGAATCAGGGCATCCCCAAGCCCCTTATAGCTTATGAGGTACATACACTACTTTCCAAAGGTTCCTTCTTTTTAAAAAATTTTAATCATTTATTAATATTCATTTTTAATATGGTTACATGATTCAAGCTCCTACTTTCCCCTTCACCCCCCGCTCTCCCCCCACCCATCAAAGGTTCCTTCTTAATGTCTACCCAATATGATTTCTTTTCTGACACCATCCTAAATTCTAGGAAGATCATATCTAAAGTATTCTGTTCATTTTTGGGTACCACATCCTATTTTTTTAATTAAAAAAACTTATTTTATTTTAATAACAAATTTCCACATAAGTTTTCCTAAGTTATATGATTCAGATTGTCTCCCTCTCTTCTTCCCTCCCCCTCCCAGGGCTGGTATGAAATTCATACATACAAAGGGTTATAAATGTATTATCACAAAACATATTTCCCTATTATTCATTTTTGTAAGTGAGCAATCTTATAAAACCAAAACCCCAAAACATATATCCTCTAAACAAGTGATAAATCATATGCTTTCATCTGCCTCCCTCCTCCAACAGTTTTTTCTCCGGAAGTGGATAACATTATGAAAAAACAAGTCCCTCAGACTTGTCCTGGATCATTGTATTGCAGTTAGTATCTAGTCTTATCACATTTGGTTGTTCCACAATATTGATGTTATTGTTTACAATGTTTTCATGGTTCTGCTTATTTCACTCTGCATCAGTTCATGTAGGTCTTTCCATTTCTTTCTGAAATCGTCCTGTTCATTATTCCTTATAGCATAATAGTATTTCATTACCACCATCTACCACAATTTGGTCAGCCATGCCCCAATTGAGAGATATCCCTTTAGTTTACAATTTTTTGCCACCACAAAAGGAGCAGCTAGAAATATTTTTGTACAAACAAGTCCTTTCCCATTTTTTTTATCTCCTTGGGATACAGACCTAGTAGTGGTATTACTGGATCCAAGGGTATGCACAATTTTATAGCCCTTTGGGCATACTTCCAAATTGCCCTCCAGAATGGTTGGATCAGTTTGAAACTCCAGGAGAAATGCATTAGTGTCCCAATTTTGCTCCATCCCTTCCAACATTTATTATTTTTCTTTACTGTCATATTGCCCCATCTGATACGTATGAGGTGGTACCTCAGAGTTGTTTTAATTTACATTTCTCTAATCAAGAGTGATTTAGAACATTTTTTTCATATGATTATTGATAGCTTTGATTTCTTTATTTGAAAACTGCCTATTCAATATCCTTTGATCATTTATCAATTGGGGAATGACTTTAATTCTTACAAATTTGACTTAGTTTTTTATATATTTGAGAAAAGAGACCTTTATCAGAAAAATTTGTTATAAATTTTTCCCCTAGTTTGTTGTTTCTCTTCTAATTTTTGTTGCATTGGTTTTGTTTGTACAAACCCTTTCCAAATTTAGTATATTAAAAATTATTCATTTCACATTTTGTAATGTTCTCTATCTACTGTTTGTTCATAAATTCTTGCCTTCTCCACTTCTGCCGGTAAACTATTCTATGTTCTCCTAATTTACTTATAATTTTTCATGTTTAAGACACATACCCATTTTTACCTTCTCTGGGAATAGGGCATTGATCTAAACCTAGCTTTTGCCATACTGTTTTCCAATTTTCCCAGAAGTTTTTTGTCAAATAGTGAGTTCTTATTCCAAAAGTTGGGATCTTTGGGTTTATTAAACACTAGATTGCTGAAGTCATTTACCCTTATTCTATTCCATTGATCCAACCTTCTATTTCTTAGCCAGTATTAGACTGTTTTGATGATTACTGCTTTATAGTACAGTTTAAGATCTGATACTGCTAGGCCACCATCCTTCACATTTTTTTTTGTTTGTCACATTTTGTTCTCTTGATATTCTTGACCTTTTGTTCTTCAAGAAGAATTTTATCATTATTTTTTATAATTCTATAAAATAGGTTTTAGTTTAATATGACACTGAATAATTTAATTTAGGTAGAATTGTTATGTTTATTATATTAGCTTGACCTACCCATGAGCAGTTAATGTTTTTCCAATTGTTTAGATCCAATTTTATTTGTATGAAAAGTGTTTTGTAATTGTGTTCATATAATTCCTGTGTTTGTCTTGGTGAATAGATTCACAAGTATTTTATATTGTGTAGAGTGATTTTAGATGGAGTTTCTCTTTCTAACTCTTGCTGCTGAGCTTTGTTGGAAATATATAGAAATGCTGATGATTTATGTCGGTTGATTTTGTATCCTGCAGCTTTGCTAAAGTTATTAATTATTTCAACTACTTTTTAGTTGATTTTCTAGGATTCTCTAAGTATACCATCATCTCATCCACAAAGAGTGATAGTTTAGTTTCCTTATTGCCTACTTTAATTCCTTCAATTTCTTTTTCTTCTCTAATTGTTGAAGCTAGCATTTCTAGTACAATATTAAATAATAGTGGTGAGAAAGGGCATCCTTGCTTTGCTCCTGATCTTACTAGTAAAGTATCTAACATCCCCATTGTAGATGATACTTGCTGCTGATTTCATCCATCCATCCACTTATTTATTTATTTGCTTTAGCTCTAAGATTTTTATTTAATTAATTAATTTAGAACATTCTTCCATGGTTAAAGTTTTCTTGAATTAGCTGCTATACTACTGCTTTTTATAAAGCTGTTTTCTTATTGAAAATTAATGTATCCTGAGTTGAACTGTGTATTTGTCAACACCCTCCTGAGAGGGGATTATATAATTTTCATAAAATTCTAATTTTATAAAAGTTAAGAAACTTACTACCTCCTGGAATCCAGGAAGTGAACTGCTTGGAGAAGGCACCATGGAGATGCCTGCAGAAACCTCACACTGTACCAAAAGATCCAGATGAAATAAAACTGTGAAGTGTTGTAACACATTTTTTTTGTATATATACTCTTATGCCAAAGGGGACTGCCCCCAATTGGCTTTTTGTCAGTGCACCTAGCAATCATTGGTTTTGTTCTCTTTCCCTTTTATCCACTAATTATTGTAATTTATAAGTTGGTTATGTTTACAAGATCCATTGGGGAGACTAGTCTTCCAAGGGATCTCAGGGGAGGATTATGAAATTAGAATCTATTACCCTAAAAACTACAATCCCCAGTAAAACTATTATTCCCAGTACCCTAATTTTGGGTCTAAAACATCACCAAGAATCTAGATCATTCTGGTGGAGGTAGATTAAGCTGAAGAGTTAAAAATCATCCAGAAGCTACTTAGACTTCATGGGAAATGCTCCCTCTGGGAGCCGTCTAGGTGTACCATGCCCTAGGAACACCTTCCTAGCCCCTCTGGTATGAGACTGTTATGTCTCATCCATTACATTTTTATAAATTCAGAGTGGGGAATATAATAGTGCTATAGCACTTCACTTCAGCTACTGAAGGACCCGTTACCTCTTGTTACAAATAACTCAAATGCAGGCAGAATGATCAGAGGTATTGGTGCTACTTGATATCTAAAAATCACACCTGAAGACCCCTTAAAATCAATTTAAATTCTTAAATCATTAAATTCTCCAAAGGTTGTTAACAAGGTTGATGGAGTCCATCCATTATCTATAGATGTGACAGTTTACAAAGGCAAAATGGAACAAAACACTGTGTAATCAACATGTGACCTTGATGGATCAGGTGACAAAACCAGCAAACATAAAGATTTATGGTTTTCCACTGAAAAAGATTTATGCAAGGTGTTTATGGGCTTTTACAATGATATATTCTTCAGTGCAGTTATAGCGGAAAGGTACAAATAAAAATAATGTAACAGAACTTAAACAAAATAAAATTTTAAAACAAGCTTTCAGCAAATACAATATATGTGACAGTATACAGGCACTGAATTGGAGTCCTTTTTTTTTTTTTTTCCCAATTCCAACACAGAGACTTCCATAAAACAATGGAGTCTGAAAAGGCTTAAAAATCCACTTCCAGACTCTTTAAGATTCCTTCCCCACCCCAGGATCATTATCCTGGTTCCTTTTGTCACACCTCTGGGATCTCCCATAGAGAGAGAGAATTCCACACTGAACATAGTGTGGATATATTGTAGAGATTGGGCAGACCAGAATGGCGGGGGTGGGTGGTGTTGGGGGGATGG